>NW_027429921.1:0-4455 GCF_044706935.1 Curcuma longa | reverse complement strand
CAGTGTGAGCATTTGCCCACACTGGGCCCATGTAAGCTCCGCCTCTGCGTGTGACCCAATAGGTTCCCAGTTATGTTAGCCGTTCATAATTAATCATTAATTCTGAAATGATCATGAGTGACACCTAGTAGTACACCATGATTTCGAATTGACTGAAATAATTGATTCCAGAATAATTTTTAAATCCTCCAACGGCTACATTGAGATGTGTCTCATTCCTTTCACAGTCTTATACTCGCTTGGTTCAGGACATGATCTATGTGTGTCAGTCCTCACTAGGCTGACTATGTTACACTTAGCCCAAGCTAGCTTTCTTGTCCTGTGGATTCAAGTTACTTGTACATGTGTCCAAGAGTATCTTACTCTTGACATGTAATACTTTAGCCAAAGACTTTTAGTAACAATCCTGACAAGCGGTCGTAGGATATACGTTTCCTTTTTCAAGGAGTGGTGAATCCTCTGTGAGCTATTTAAACACCTTCGAGTGCTTTAACTTATACCCAATCATCCCGGGTCCACACCTCCTCTGAGATGTTTGCTTAAGATGTCAAAGTATAAGTCTCCATAATCAAAGTGACTTGAATACCGCAAGTCAAAGGAAACTCGCACTTAAGCTGCACTGAGATCTTCATTGACATATGTATAGAACCATATGAAGTCTCAAGGTAGGCCACTCAAATGAATTAGTTATCTTTAACTAGCATTCACGTTTAACTCTCAACATCTAATATTTCCAACTAGTGAAAATAGCTGCTTGGCAAACTAAGGAATTTAAACGTGCTAGTCTCAATAGAATCGATGACGTCTGTTTTCATCAATTTCTTAACTAGGGATAATTTTAATACATTCATAATTGCACATGCAGAGATGCTCACTTGTTGTGATCTAATTACAAATTCTCTCATGCTTTGAATCGTATTGCAGACATTTAGTAATTGAATTTAAGATCCAATTAAACACATAAAGAATATGCACTCAAATAGTAAATTACTATTTATCTAATAAATAATATAACCGTAAGGCGATTGTCTTAGGATACCTCTCAAATATAACAGACTCTCGCTTGGCATAAGGCCAATCGCCATGGTATCCAATACGACGCGCCTCTATGTATTCTTCAAACTAATATTGAGATATAGATTAAAGGATCCACAAGGTTCCTTTTGGTGAGAATCTTCTCAAATTATATTTCTCTTCTACTAATGATCTTTTTGATCAATTGATATTACTAAAGCACATGTTTGGATCGATGGTGAGACCTAGGTTCCATCGCCTGCACGATTGCTCCATTGTTGTCGCAGTAAGCAAGTAATGCTTTAACAATGGTTAGAACCATTTTAAGTTCAGTAATGAACTTCCTAATCCAAACCGCTTAGTTTGCTGTTTCACAAGTTGCAATGGTGTCTTATTTGAAACACTTCCAATTTAACAAGTCCGAGCATGGCAAGTTCAGCGCCGCCGTATCCTTTTGCACGTTGGCTGATCGCCAATTCTGGAGGAGAAACTCAAGCACACCAAGTCCAGCGCCACCGCATCCTTCCGCGCGATGGTCGATCACCAGTTCTGGAGGAGCAGACGAGAGCTGACCGCCGGAGGAGAAGGAGCCGAACAAGAGCGCAGACCTCTCCTCCTTAAGCACGACAACTTCTCCTAACCACTGCCTTTGTTTCTTTGGCGAAACCACCGCCGACCCTTTTCTTCTCCTGACTCCAGTGGCCACGACAGTGGTATAGGAGCCTGTTTCGTGTTGGTAGCCAGCGTGGACCATGGCCAGAGCTTGCTGTCCACAGCTGTTTGTTTCTTCCGAGAGCCACCACCACCGAAGTTAACTGTAGGAGCAAACCTCCCACGGTAGCCGACTTGTGAAGCTGCCAGAGACTTGGACATGCTGACGGAATGCCGGAGTAGTCGTGGGTTGTGGTTTGGGTTTGCTATCGAAGTTTGTTTAGTTGTTGGAGGTTAATTGTTGGGTTGGATGTCGGAGTTCAACATCGGAAGCTTGTGAAGCTTCTGGAGATCTTTCCATCAACGTTAAAAAGGTTCCGACCATTTTCCTAAATTGATGGTCAAAGATTGACCACCGAAAACTACACCAAAATATAATTTTCGGTGATAGTTAGAAAGCTCCGAAAAATGATCGCGATAAACATTGTTGCATGTTTCCAGAATTAAGTTTTCTCTCCAATCGATCGTTATCGATCATCGGCTAGTACCGAAAATGATAATGTGACTCGTGGCTTTGAAAGCCGTCCAGATAAGAGTCTAACGTGGATCACCAGTAGAGGTGGAACTTCGATAAGGACCGCTCGATTGATGTCAACTTCACTCAACGTTATCAATAAGGTACTCATAGAATATTTACTATTTTGTACAATTTTAATTTCTAATCATGCCTCGTACTATGTTATTTTTTGTATTTGCATGCGTATGTTATGATAATTACTGTTAATTATTAGTTTATTTCCGCTGCATATATTTGTGAAACGTGTAAATACACGCATTGCACCGGGGCGATCCCAACATTTAATATGTATATCGAGTGTGCAAGTACTAGGATAATGTACATGATAATCATTGAGATTGTTTACTCAAGGTTGGAAGTCTAAATCAAGTGGAGCATAGAGCTTGATGGAGTTGATGGAATGCAATAAAAAATGAAATTGTCACCTTGGTGGCCCCTCGAGGGTGGCCTCCTACCATACCACCTGGAAGGGGTAGATCATGGGGGGGGGGGGGGGGGGGGGGGGGGGGGGGGGGGGGGGGGGGGGGGGGGGGGGGGGGGGGGGGGGGGGGGGGGGGGGGCTTCACCTTTAGCAATATTAACACCTTTAAGGAGGGGTGAGGCAACCAACGGAACATTTTCATCTACGCTAGAATTCGAACCTAAGTCTATTGGCAGCAACTCCCTTGCAGAATCATCTACGTCAGTCTGCGAGAACATGAATTCAATGGAATCATGTTGTTGTGGATTGTGGAGCACAAAAAGGTACTTGGTTTGAGTTGGTGTCCTGGGGAGCTATCATAATGTTGCACACATGGACGATATGTGGCAAATGATATTTATATGGTGAATATGAGGTGCAATGTCTAGCAAAAATTTTATTTATTATCTCAATTTTTTCTTCCTGCTAGTAGGATAAAAGTAGTTTGAGAAATTAATAAGATTTCCAATTTTATTAGAGACTAATATTTCGAAGATCATGATTATATATAAGTGTCAGTAGTAGCCCTATAGTCAATTATGTGATGATTGACTAGGAACTTTTGTATTATATTCTATTATTAATAAAAATAAGATTTTTAGTTATTAAACTTACTTTATATTTGTGCCAAATAAGTAAGTATAATAATGTCCTTGGTTAGTTAGTTCTAATCTACATCATACCGATTGTTTGAGTCGATAGTGAGATGATGTAGAGAACACTACTCATAATTATTTCTAGTCAAACATTAATATTCAGGGACGATATTAATATGTTAAGACCAGCATGTATGTCAACTGCATGACTTGATCTCACAAGTCATGGATATGAGATATCGAGTTGATACATGTGTATACATTAGAGAATGTATACTGAATTGACCCGCCATGAGAAAGTTTCATGGATTGTTGTATGAGTGTTATAAACTTTCTCATGTGACTATTGGTATGAATAATCCTTAGACCTGAAGTCACTGTGGTTCCCTACATAAGGAGTTATGTACTTTAATATCGTTAAACGTCACCCATAATAGGGTGGACTATAAAGGCGATCACTGGGTATGTAATAAATTATGCGGAGAGATGTGAGTAATGTAGATGTGATCTATCCCTCCAATATAACGGGAGTGATATCTTGATGCCTCTTGATAGAGTAGGGATACGAAATGTATGATTATGCTCAAATGAGTCAATATGAGATATTGAGTTCATTTGCTTGAGTGAGTCTACTTGAGGATCAAGAAACACAAAAATTGATAAGAGGATGATACAGTTTATACCTCATTGATCAATCTAGATATCGAGAATAGAAGGACATAGTCATACATTATCATAGTCACAAAGATTATGTCGGATCTCGACATTCTTATAATTTAGGTAGCAATGATGCATTGCTAGATGTCACTCATTGTTTATGTTTCTAAAATAGATTTTAGAGACATTATCAACGTTACGAGAACCTATTGGGTCACACACAAATAACATTCTATTTTGGAGATTGGTTTATTTTAGTTTGACTAAAGGAACAATTAAACTCATTGGACGATCGAGACTTGAGTTAGACTCAAATTGGTTGAATTTACGTTAGACTAAAATTAAAACAAGTTGATGAATGAAGTTTGATTCATCATGCATGATTAATAAGGATTAATTATACATTGATGAGAGAATACCAAAAGCCTAAAAACTTTTGGTATTCATGACTTGAGTATAAAAGAGTTTTTCTTCCAAAAATTCATGAGGATGTTCATTTT
>NW_027429920.1:0-1725 GCF_044706935.1 Curcuma longa | reverse complement strand
CTTGCCCTCTCTTCTTCTTGGTCGAAACTTACACCAAAGGATTGCTAGCACAACCAAAACTTTCTTTAAAAGTGAGTGTTCGTGTGGATATGCAAGAGGCACGGACATTTGAACATGCAAGAGATCTGACAAATTTTGAACGAGTGAGATAAGCGAAGGACACACTCCAAAGATATACCATATTAGATAGGATTTTGTAGATTTAAACTTATATGAGTTTGCTTTCGTATGCATCACTAAAGGGATTTTTTTCTATTGTGATTTATTATTTATCACATAGGATTCTCTATAATAAATTATATTTTAAATTTATCCAATATAAATTAGGAGGAAGATCAATTATCTATTATATATAAAAAAATAATTTTTGGAGCAATGATACACTATTTAAGTGCACACTCCATCTATCAATCCAAGATGGCCCAAGTGGGAGCTCGAGGACATGAATGTTTTGTTTACTTGAAGGATAGATTTAAAAATTAAAAAAAGTTTTTGATATGGAAAGTTTTTTATTGATGGATTCGTGAATAATAAATTTTTTTGACTTTTTTTCATTCGAAATTGAATGAAAAGCCTCTCTCTTCTGTCGCATCTCCACCGCTAGCCACGGATGGACGATAACCCCACGGTGAAAAAAAATCACGCCTTGCAAGGGCGTCACTGCGTGGTCGAAGGCAGAGATGATGTGTCGTTGCCATATGCAGTGACAATAGTGATATTGGGAGTAAAGGACTGGTAGACGTAGGCAGCCGTGGAAGCCGAGGCAGCGGACGAGCTGCAAAGGCTGGAGGCGGCGGCACTGTACGAGGTTGAGTAAGAGGGAGAGCGAGTGTAGGATGATAACAACAGCTGATGTGCTCGACGGTGGCTACGTTAATAAGGGCTTTCTATACGAGGTTGAGTAAGAGGGAGAGCGAGTGTAGGATATGTGCTCAGCGGTGGCTACGTTAATAAGGGCTTTCTATACTACGATAAATTTGACTTGACTTTCTGTAGCATGTCATCAACGACGCATAATTATAGTGTGCTGTTAATAATAATTTTTATGGCGCACCTAATCAAATGCGCTGCGGATAATATTTTATATTTTACAATTAACAGCGCACAAATAACAGTGCGCTGTGAATATCATTTTTCGCAACATGCAAAAATTATACGCTATGAATATTAAATAATATTTATAGATATTTACAGCGTGTATTGAATATATATTATTAAAAAAAGTAGTATTGACAACACGCATGGATGTACTCTGTTAAAAGGGGTTAAAAAAATTATTGACAACGCACATGGATGTACGCTATTAAAAGGGATTAAAAAAATATTATTGGCAGCGCGCATAGACGTACGCTGTTAAAAGACTGTTAAAAGGGATTTAAAAAGTTCTATTTTCCCCGCTCTGTTTCCTCACGCTTGGCTAGGTTTCCCCGCCCGCTCTATTTTTGCTCGCTCAGCCTATTCGCCTCTCCGTTCCTCTCCACCGTGGCGAGCTTGGCCTCTCCGTTCCTCTCCATCGTTGCACCTCCTCCTCTGTCCGTGCTCGCGTCGTTCCCCTCAGTTCGTGCTCACAAAGTTATTAGCAGTTGTCACATTATACAATTATAAGTCTACTAATGGTCACACTGACACTAGTGTCTTCAGGTAATGTCTTCAGGTAATGTCTTTAGTTAATGTCTTCACATTATACAATTACAAGAATAGGATGTGGAATTGTCTTCAGGTAAT
>NW_027429919.1:0-1754 GCF_044706935.1 Curcuma longa | reverse complement strand
TGGATTCGATATCTTTTATTACTTGACGACATTTTGATCGGGCTCGATCTAGATCATGTCCTCCATGTTGGCTTGATCAGTTTGGCAATTTTGATCTTGAGTTGACCACGGTTTAGTCCGAGTTGGGTCCGATTCAGCCCTAAAATCAATAAAAATCAAATTAATGCCAAAATTCACCATTAAATCACAAAAATTATAACATTATCCTCAAATACTGCAACATAGGACAAATATACTCGAATTTATTCATTTAATAATTATTTTCAAGTAAAAATTCAGAATTTAATTGATTAAAAATGCAATACAAACCTTGGCTCATCAATTTCCCCCACACTTACTCTTGAAACCATTGAAAGAAAGTTATCTAGGATTATTAAGTATCAAAAATCTAAGCCATGAATTAGACCTTTGTTCTTGGCTAACCACCTAGCAATTTCATCCTTCATGATTGATTGAGATAAATGTATCACACTCATGCTCACAAGGTTATCAAATAGTTTTTAGTGGCTCTCATCCTAAATGCTAAGTCATGATAAATGTAAAGTGGAGCTCACTCAAACACTCATGTTTCATGCTTTCCATAGGCTTGCTTGATATCTACTCTCCACTAGCATTCATGATTTGGAATCCACACCTATTAAGGATTATTGAAGACAATAAAGAAATCAAGAACTAAGATAAATGAGATGCAAATTTTTGTAGAAAGAAAATTTCAAATGAAAGTGCTTGGAAGGGAAGGAATGATAGTGGTAGATATGGATATAACTAAATGCTAATCAATTACTTCTTGCCCTCTTTTCGAATTTATTTCTTTGGTAACACATTTGTTTCTGTTTGCTCTTCAAATCTATGAAAAATTTCTGATCTAAACCCTTTCCATTCCTCTTCTTGATACATAACCCCCTTCTTTCTTCCTTCTTTTTGCTCAAAATCCACCAAATAAGCCATCTTTTGTTTCTCTTTGAAAACAAGCCCAATTCCTTCACGTTTACGTTTCCCAAGAGCTAACAAATAGCATCCAATCACCATCCATAAAAATTCACAGCACCTGAAACCATGATTTCAAGGTATCAATGGCACAATCAATTCCCAAATTCATTAAAATCAATCTGAAATTTTGCTTTTTCTCTTTTGTCTCTTGCTGTTTTTCCTCCATTCTTTTTGCATCATGAAGCTTGATTGATAAGGTTAATAGCCATTCAAAATTCTGTGAAATTCGAGCTCAAATCAGTGCTCAAATAATTTTTCAAAACCAAGCTGGAAAATAATGACATTTTCTGCATTTTCTGGATTTCTGAGTTTCTGCTTCCTGTTTATTCTCTTTTCTTGCTGCCATTTACACTATTTATTAGCTTCTCAGCTTGTTATCCAATAAGTTCTTGAATTGCACCAAATTTTCCACGAATTTATCACCTTATCAAAGCTTTTGGTACACTAAGCTTCCTTTGTTCTAAACCTGCAGCATTTCCAGATTTCCAGCTTTTTCCAGATTTTCCAGATTTCAGCATTTGCTAGATTCCATTTGCAAAATCTGTGTCATAGTATCTTATAACCATGCCAATTCTATTTCTTCAATTACTCTGCAAATGCTTGTAAACATCTTCACAATTTAACACTCAATGGACTAATCTAATGCTTCATTACAATATTCCTTTTCTGTTTCAGCAGATTATAACAAAATCTGGCATGTGATGGAATTTTGAGCCTGATTCATCCTCTCATCAAGGTTTCTTACAGCTCCATATCATTCGAAT
>NW_027429918.1:0-9596 GCF_044706935.1 Curcuma longa | reverse complement strand
AGATTTCGGAGGTTGCGGTAAGTGGCAATGACGTGGAAGACCGGCTGATCGCGGCGAAGAAGGAATATCCAGGCGCCGCCAGCTGCGCGAAAACCTAGTGCTCTGATACCAATTGTAGGGTCCCCAAGGATGTCTGTAATCCCCCCTCAAACAAAGGACCACTGGAAGCTCCCCTACCATTTCTCATAGTTCGACTGCCATTTCTCATGGTCCGACTGCCATGTCCCTCATAGTCCGGCTGCCATGTCCCTCATGGTCCGAGCCTCTCCTACTTCATTTATTTTTCCCGAGGATCCCCACATGGTTAGATCTGAATCATGGCTCATTCGGCGGTTAGTCCGGTGAAGAGCGACCTCGCTCTGATACCAATTGTAGGAAATAATCATATATTCTTTTCATAATTGAACAAAGAGGATTACAGCCATATATATAGATAGTTAGGGCGGACCGGGTCACATAATATTAATATATATTATATATTAATATTCTAACAAGTAATAAAGATGATAAAGATATGAAAGTTGAAGGTAAAGACCGTTCGAAAAAAAACCTAGAATAATAAATTGAAAGACTTTGAAACCTAAAAAGAATTACAATGTGAGATGAGAATCGCAATATATTGCTGTAGATGGATCACTTATTGTTTCTAGTGTTGTTTTTGTGATGCCTTTGCTCGTTATTTACAGAGTAAAATTGGTAACCTTCAGTTAACTGCTTCATCCCTATTACTCGACTGATGTACTATTGAAAGAATTCTATCCGAAATGATCATTATTTGATAAATTACTGTCTCTAGTCGACTGTCATTAAAAAAATAATTTATTAGCAATGAATATTAACGATAAATAATTTTCATCCCTAATTAATAATAAAAATTATTTCGTCGCTAATTGATAATGAATTTTATGACAAAAAATAATTTAGTTGTGAAGTTAGTCACATATAAATTTCATCGTAACAATCATCGCTAAAATTATTTTTATCGCAAAGTAGCAACGAATTATATTTTCGTCGTCAATTGTCGATGAATCTGTGTTTCGTCGCAAATTGACGATGAATTCGTGATTCGTCGTCATATTTGCGATGACTTATATTTTTGTTCGTCAATTTGGTGACAAATCCGTGATTTATTGTAAAATTTGGTGACGAATCCAACGAATGAATTTATCATCAAATTGGCGACGAAACACAGATTTATCGTCAATTGGCAATGAATTTGATGACGAATTTAAATTTATCGTCAAGAATCCCTAACTTAACTCTTTTTCCTGATCTCTCATCATTCTGTCGATCCCCAACTTCATTACCTCGATCCCACTCGCGATCCCAATCCTCGGCGAGACTACGACGCAATGTCCTAGGTGACTAAATCTCCGATAGTAAGCTTTCTCCCCTCTCTCTTTTCCCCTCCCCTCTTCTCCCCTCTCCCGATGAAGCCTGACCGCTATCGATTGGCCGTTGACGCCTGTCGGCCATCCATTGAGGCTAGCCTGGTGCTGAGATGGGCCGACCGATTGGGTTGGATGCGTGTTAGTCGATGGGCTGTCTGGTTGGGTTGGGCACGTGTTAGTCGACGGGTCGCCTAGTTGGTTTGGGCGCAAGTTGGTCGACGGGCTGGTCAGTTGGGTTGGGCACGAGCTGGCTGGCGGCCAACTGGTTGGGTTGGGAATGGGCTAGCCGGTGGGGTTGGACGCGAGCTGGCCAATGGGCTGGGTGTGGGTTGGTCGACAGGTCGGGCGGTTGGATTTTGTTGATTGAGATTTTAAATTCATCATTTGTGCATTTATGCATTAATTAGATTTGCATAAACTTCCTAAAATACTATAGTTGTTTCGCATAAGTACTGACTTGTATGATATATTTTATCTGTGTTTAATGCTTTCCCACAACCAAGTACTAAATTATATTTTCTCTCCTCTTATGTTTGTATAGACCTCATTTTGACATGGACTTAAAGCATTTGGAGATATTCTCTTTTGTTCACCTACTTAGATATAATTTTACCTATTGTTATAAAATTTAGCAGGAATGAATTATGTATATTATTGTTAATTATAATGAGGTACTATTTTTTATATGTAGTAGTTTTATTTAATATGTTAATAAATTAAAAATAGAAAAATGTAGAAAGAAAGAAGTTGAGATGTATAAAAAGAATATATCTGAATGTCGAAGTTTAACTGATGAGTTTATTAGTAGGTTGAAATAATTTATGAATTTCGTTTGTAGTAATGTTAAATATTTGGATGGGGATAAAATAAGGTGTTCGTGTAGAAAGTGTTACAATAATAAATTTTTATAATCTGATAAAGTTCGAGAATATCTTTATAGATTTAATTTTATCCTGAATTACTATAATTGTACATGTCATGGTGAACCATTCATATCTGACGAGGATTATGGATAAAACATACAAGTCTCAATTAGTGGTGATCAAAGTTATTATAATCAATTAAATTCATATCAGAAGATGGTAATTGATGTAGGGGGTCAAAATTTCTTTCCCGAATCAAATTTGCAAGTTCTAGTTGTTCTTCAACAGGTCAACAAATAATTACTACTTATACATCACTATTGGAGGAGGTAGAAGAACAAAGTGTTCATGAAAACGTGAATAATGAGGCATATCTCAAATTTTAGGAAATATTGAGTATTGCAGATGAATCTGTGTGGGTTGGCTGTGACAGTCATACTAAATTATCTCTCATCAAATTTTCAAAGATTGTTGAATGTCAAGGCAGAGCATAATGTGTCTGAAAATTATTTTAATTATTTTGTTTAAGTTATTGGAGAGGTATTGCCGCGTGATCACATAATGTCTAATGATTTTACAGTAAAAAAACTTATGAAAGAATTAGGCCTTCCAGTGGGAAAGGATTGATGTTTGCAGAGATGGTTGTATGATATATTGAGGAGATGATCAAGATGTAGATGTTTGTAAATTCTATAATCATGCTAGGTACAAAAGAACCAATAGGATTTAACAGTGACGTAAATCATACAGTCAATTTATTTTATTTGTCTTTAACTCCTAGGTTACAAAGACTTTATGCATCAGAAGTCACTGCTGAACACATGACTTGGTATGCAAATCATCAAACAAAAGAGGGTCTAATGTGTCATCCATTAGATGTAGAGACATGAAAAATTTTGATAGAACATATTATGAATTTGTGAAGGAAACTCAAAACATTAGGTTAGGTCTTTGTGCTAATGGATTTGCTTCATTTGGTAAATTAGGAAGAAATTATTCTTGTTAGTTAGTTATATTAACTTCATATAATCTTCCACTTGGGATGTGTATAAAAATACCGTATATATTTTTAACAGTGATTGTACCTGACCTATAAAATTCAAAGAAATTAATAGATGTTTATATGCAACCACTGATTGCAGAATTGAAATAACTATGGGATGAAGATTTTTCTACATATGATGTTTATCCTAATCAGATATTTGTAATGAAAAGTTGCACTTCTTTGGATGATAAATGATTTTCCGACTTATGACATTTTATCAGGATGGAGTATTATTGAGATTTTAGAATGTCTAATATGTATGGAGAGATCAAAATCAATCAAATTGAAATATGGGAAGAAGCTGAGTTATTTTAATTGGCATAGATAATTTTTACCACCAAATCATAAATTCAGAAGGAATAAAGAAGAATTCACTAAAAATAAAATTGAAAGAACACATCCACCTTTGAAACCAACAGATTTGGTACATAGTACTTAACTTTCTATTTGTTATTGAAGAGTCACATGATACAACTTATGAATATGGAAGTACACATAAATCGACTAAACAAAGTATATTTTGAAATTTATCGTATTGATATAGTCATTTGATTTATTATAATCTAGATGTAATACATATTAAGAAGAATATTTTTGATAATCTGATAAATACAGTAATGGATATCGTTGGAAAAATAAAAGATAATCTGAATGCAAGAAAAGATATACAACTCCTTTGTAAAAGACACACTTTTGATGTCGATGAAACTAGTAGGAGACTAAAGCCAAAGGTAATTTTTACATTGAATATGAATCAGAGACGTGTTGTTTGTAAATGGTTGAGATCTTTGAAATTTTCAGATGGTTATGTCTCTAAAATTGAAAGATGTGTTGATTTGAAAGAATGCAACTTGATTGGTTTAAAAAGTCATGACTGTCATATATTCATGGAAAGACGTATTCCTATTACTTTTAAGGAACTTTTATCAAATTTTATCTGGGGTGTCATTTCAGAGTTAAGTATTTTCCTTCATAATATTTGCTCAACAGTTTTGAGACATTTACACATGGAGACTTTAGAAAGACATTCCAATCATTTTGTGTAAGTTAGAAAGAATATTTCCATCCTTATTTTTTGATTTCATGGAACATCTTTTGGTTCACTTGCCATATAAGGCCAAAGTTAGAGGTCATGTCTATTTTTTTATGGATATGCCCATTTGAAAGGTAAAATTTTAAATTTTGATTAATGCATAAAAATTTACTAATCTTATTATATATTTTTGATATCTAATATAATTTCTTATTGTAGGATCGTCGTTAGAGGAGATGAACAGTGCTCGTCATTCGTTCTTCCTATCAAATACACTTGCAGCGAAATTAATAACACAAGCATAGGGAACCAGGATTTACTTGGTTCCTAACCCCTAGTAGTTAATACATCTAAAGCCTATGCACGGGAAGACACACGCCCACTGATGGTCTCCTTTTCGGACTTTTGTCCAGAGACGAAGATGGCAGAGAAACCTGTCGTATAGTTCAATAATAGAAATATAAAATACAAGAATGTAAGACTTAAATAAAAATAAGAACAACACCCGTTGGACCGATCTGAAAGTCCTGAATATAGCGCACTCCTGAAATTTCTTTGATCACACAAATGACTCTGTTCGCATTCAGCAACACCGCAGGATGAAGAATAAGTAGAGATATTGTTCCTTGTGGTGCACGTTGAGACCCTTATAGACTGTTCCGAGCACTTGGATTTTTATTTGAGCATCTGAATTCGATCCGATCTCTTCAATCTTTATCAAGATTGATTCTTCTTCATCCAGACGCCTGGACCATCTAGAGGTAGCTAGACTGTCTGAGCATCTGGAGTAATATCTAGATGCCCGGATCTAATCAACTCAGATCTGACTAGATCGACTTGCAATTTCCAGACCTCAGCTGATTGGAAATTCACCTTGCAATCTGAATCACAATGATCCACTGTATGAAAAATATCACATGAAACTCAACATGACACACGCGGCGTCCAGTGGGTCTCACATAGATACCAGTGGGGCACACATTTCATGCAGTTGAGTGTGTCGTGTTGATTCCGTGCTATTTTTAATGAGCACGTATTATTTTCCAATCTTAAAATGACTTAAAATTTGCCTTCGGCACGTAGCGTAGACGTGCCGTCGCCCTAACGGTTGACGCATGAATTTTCACGTGCATTCTTATTTCAGCATACCAACATCCAACAATACCTATTTAGATTTCTCATGTCCATAGATGGCATGATCCTCTCGTTGTCTCATCTACACCAATCTATTTTCCTCGCTTTGGCGTCTAAAAGCAGCCGTCAGCCGCAGCCGCAGCCGCAGCCGCAGCCATTCTACTGGAACATGCCCCATCACAATCTGCATGTTCCTTCTTCCATTCTTTATTCCTCCTACAAACTTAGATTTCAAGGAATCTAACTTCTTAAAATCGAGCTCAAGAGCTCAGTGGTTTGGTGCTCTACTAAGTTATATCCCTGCAATAAAACAGACAAGCAGCTGAAACACAACATAAAAAAGCCACTGTGCAGATGGGAGAGATGACGGTAAATCTATTTTATAACGTTCTAATACATTTCTTTGTCTATTATATGTTTGTCACAACTAAAGATGACAGAAAGCAGCCAAAAGAAAGCGGAGGGAGGGGATTAATGACCCATTTGAACTGCTGAGTCGACTATACCTTCTGTTTTCAGCATATTTTGAGAATTTAAGTTATCTTTTCCCTCCGAAACGTTTGTTGGTGCAATATTAAAGGGGGATAAACATTTTTAAGGAGAATTTAACCCCACTTAGCTTATGGTAATACTTTTTGATCTTTGACAAAAAGGGGGAGAAATATGAATGTTTAAGTTAAGGAGAAATATGAAGTTTTTCATGCCTATTCATATTCTATTCATGCTATTCATGCTATCATATTTTATGATGCTTTTAATACTCTGATATCATGTGATTCATGCTTTATTTATCATGTTTTAATCACATGCCATGCTTTATATGATTTAAAGACCTAACTTAAACAAGGTTTTGCCAAACATCAAAAAGGGGGAGATTGTTGGTGCAATCTTTGCCCCAAGTGCATTGAGTTTCAATGTTTGGCTAAACCATGTTTAAAGTTAGGCAATACTTGTGATCTAACATGTGTGATGCAAGTTTGCAGGAAAGTCCAAGCGTAGTCTTGGCAAAGGAAAATCCAAGTGGGAAGTCTTGGCAAAGGAAAGTCCAAGTGGGAAGTCTTGGCAAGAAAAGTCCAAGTGGGAAGTCTTGGCAAGGAAAAGTCCAAGTGGGAAGTCTTGGCAAAGAAAAGTCCAAGTGGGAAGTCTTGGCATGGAAAAGTCCAAGTGGGTAGTCTTGGCAAGGAAAAGTCCAAGTGGGAAGTCTTGGCAAGGAAAAGTCCAAGTGGGTAGTCTTGGCAAGGAAAGTCCAAGTGGGTAGTCTTGGCAAGGACTTGACATGACGAAGCTGATGGAAGCATCTCAGGCTAGTGCAAGGATGATGGAGCATCCAGGGAAGGCATGAGGCTATGGGAGATGTTTGAAGGCCGAGGTCTAGGTCAAGAGAAGCTGAAATGGGATTTTTCAGCTTCACCAGTCGACTGGCCCTGCCAGCAGTCGACTGCTCATAAATCAGACGCACACAGAAAAATCAGTCGAGCCAGAGGAAGACAGGAGTCGACTGGGCAGTCGACTGGTGTATGGTGAGTCGACTGATGCCAGTCGACTGGTCTTGGAACAGTCGACTGCTATTTGAACGTTGGCGAAGATTGGCAAGCATTTAATGCGCTTTAATGCGAGATTTTATTGCCGATTGAAGCCATCAGTCGACTGGCCCTGCCAGCAGTCGACTGATGCCAAAGAATTATAAAAGAAGCCTGCTCGAGATCAACTCAAGAATTCTGCCATTCTTTTATTCTTTCTCGCTTCTTTTGAGAACGTGTTGTTCTCTGATTTTGTGCTTTCTTCCTCTCCTCCTGAACATTCTTTCATATCATTTTGAGGAGATCGAAAGAGTTGTAAAGGTTTCTCCGCCTTCGAGGTTTTCGAGAAGGAGAAGATTCATAGTGCATCGGGTGTGTGCGTGCGTGTGGATCCTTGGATTAGTCACCTCTGCGGAGGTGGATACCAAGTAAACAAACCGGGTTAGCGTTGATCTATTATTTTCTCTTTTATATTTTGCTTCCGCTAACACTCTTGCAGAGAAACAATCAAGAAGAATCGAAAAACGCTATTCACCCCCCTCTAGCGAACCAACCGATCCTAACAAACTACCCACTTGGACTTTTCCTTGCCAAGACTACCCACTTGGACTTTTCCTTGCCAAGACTACCCACTTGGACTTTTCCTTGCCAAGACTTCCCACTTGGACTTTTCCTTGCCAAGACTTCCCACTTGGACTTTTCCTTGCCAAGACTGGACTTTTCCTTTGCCAAGACCAACCTTGGACTTTCCTTTGCCAAGACTTCCCACTTGGACTTTCCTTTGCCAAGACCACGCTTGGACTTTCCTGCAAACTTGCATCACACATGTTAGATCACAAGTATTGCCTAACTTTAAACATGGTTTAGCCAAACATTGAAACTCAATGCACTTGGGGCAAAGATTGCACCAACAATCTCCCCCTTTTTGATGTTTGGCAAAACCTTGTTTAAGTTAGGTCTTTAAACCATATAAAGCATAGCATGTGATTAATATTTGATAAATAAAGCATGAATCACATGATATCAGAGTATTAAGAGCATCATAAAATATGATAAGCATGAATAGCATGATAAAGCATGATTATCATGAATAGGCATGAAAAACATTTGAATAATAGCATGAAACAATTGTTTCTCTCTTAAACTTTCATAGTTCTCTCTAACTTAAGCTTCATAGTTCTCCCCCTAACTTAAACCTTCATAATTCTCCCCCTTTTTGTCAAAGATCAAAAAGTTATTCCATAGGCTAAGTAGGGTTAAAATCTTCTTAAAATTGTTTTCCCCCTTTTTGTATTGCACCAACAATCATTTTGGAGGGAAAGGAGCACCTTAAATTCTCAATATATGCTGAAAACAGAAATATCAGTCGACTCATAATGTATCAGTCG
The DNA here is from genome assembly GCF_044706935.1 of Curcuma longa. Taxonomy (NCBI): domain Eukaryota; kingdom Viridiplantae; phylum Streptophyta; class Magnoliopsida; order Zingiberales; family Zingiberaceae; genus Curcuma; species Curcuma longa. Next base: position 1,222 of record NW_027429918.1, on the reverse strand, counting down.
ACTCAGCAGTCGACTGCAATCTGAAACAGTCGACTGATAAACTGAATTTCAGTTATCAGAGACGAAATTGAAAAATACATAAGTAATTGTACGAGTTTCAAAAATTAGTGAAATTTCACACGTACATTACTTATGACTAACCCTATTTGAGAAAAATATTTTTGAAAAATTTTGGTCTCAAATATGGTAGTTTGATACAAATTCCAAAAATGGTTAACAAAGGTCCAAGTTTGTATCAACCTTTCTAATGTATTTGAATTCTCTTACTTTGAGACTACCCTTAATTTCCTGAGGGAATATAAAATGTGTTTGAATTTGTTGATTTAGGATATAACCACAAGGCTCCCCCTAAACATCATATGATCCTTTCAAACACCATTTAAATCAAATGCTCCCCCTAAATCATAACTCCATGAAATTTAAAAACAATTAAGCTCCCCCTTAAGGTTTGAAATCACAACTCCTTGAGTAAAAGAAAATTAAGCTCCCCCTTAAGGTTTGAAATCTTGCACTTTTTCTAAATGTTTGAAAATTCAACCTCCCCCTTAAGGTTTGAAATTTTGCATCATTCAAAATAAATCGACACATAGATGTTATTTCTAAGCACAAAGATAAAGTCATTATATGAGATATCAAAATTGAAAAACACCAATAATCATAACAAACTTATTATTCAAACAAATCAACATCATCAAGCAAGTCATAAAAATAGCAAAACATGTGTGCTTTTATATGATAAAAGATAAATCTTATTATTTTTTCTTCTTCTTTTTCTGCAACCGTCGCGTCCAAACGGTCTAAGTCCAAGTCTAAGTCTTCTTCTCTGGGCAAAATCAACGGTCAAAGTCAATGTCAATAGTTTTGACTTTTGTTGACATTTTGTGGAATCTTCGATTGGGTAATTTCTGGCCAACCAGAATTAGGCTCACCCGAACCCGACTCCGACCTTTTGCCCCTCGAGCGTGCTTCCTCCCGGATTCTCGTCCCTCGGACTTCGCGCACGTCCTTCTCGCTCCACCGGTGTACTCTTCCGTAGCTTCCGCGTCCCTCGGATTGCACCGAGCCCGTCAGCTCACTTCCCCACGTAATCCTTCTCGTCCGCTACGTCTTACGCTCGACTTCCTCCGTACCTAAGTTCCTACACACTTAGCAGAGGGATTAGAACAACACAGGACCTAACTTAATATAGTTGATCACATCAAAACTAACCGGGGCACCAACA
>NW_027429917.1:0-1790 GCF_044706935.1 Curcuma longa | reverse complement strand
GACGGTGGTCCTTCCCCGGCCGCGATTTGGTCAATCCGGACATCCCGGTTGGCGAATGGACGTGCCACTGCCGGCGTGTTTCCAGCCAAATTGTGCCAGATTCCGGCCACAATTTGGCCGGAATCCGACGTCGGCCGATTTGCCGGCGAGTGGCGCGTCGATCGGTCCCAGTCCGGTGGCCGAAGGTGGCCGGACGGCGCAACGGTAGCGGTGGGACAGCGGCAGGGTCGGGCAGCAGAAGCACTGTGCGTCCCACTTTTGGATGGTCAGATCTGCGCGATCACGCGTGATCGACGGTGGAGTCAGTTGGTGCGCACGCGGAGACGCGCACCGAATATCAATTCTATATATATATATATATATATATTCAGTGACGTACTGATAATGCTGGTCTGAAACCATATTATTATAATGACAAGCATTTAAATCCATGGCTAACAAAGAAAACTTGTTTTGATAAATTCTGTTTAGAAAACCTTTCACTTCTGTCACTTTGTGGACGCAAGGATCGAAGCTTCCTCACGGTAGCATTGACGATCTCCATATCATTCTCGATTTTTTCATTTGACCAGGCCTACAAAAAAATTGAGGATTAAAATCTTAAAACTTGACAACAAATTCAAGGTAAGACAATGCTTACTTCTATAACTGAAGCGTAATCTGAAATCATAATAGATTCCCTCCTGCGGCTTCCTTCTGCTTGAGGAAGACGCTGCCATAATTCTTCAGTAACAAATGGCATCAAGGGATGTAGCAAACGTAAGCCAGTATCTAGACAGATCTGTTGGTTATTTTTGGCTCCATTGGCCATGGAGCAACCACGACTCCATGATGTGGTCCATGATTTGGAACTGCCACCCCATGACTCCATACCTCTATATATCCTTTTTCCAATACTTATGATGGAGGGTATTGAGAAAGAGTTGGAAAAAGCTACGAACTGGTCCCTGGAACATGGCTCTGCTTGTTTCTTCTTCTTGAAGAGATATTACACCATCGCATCTTGTGTGGAGGAAAGGGCCAGAAGCATCAGATTTTCTTGCAGCCTGGTAATCGAACTTGATGGCAGGAGGTAAAACCGATCTTTTCTTCTACATTTACTGTATTAGATGCCTCATGTTGTTTTAGTTTCTAACATTTGGTATCAGAGCGATACAATACCTTTGCCTCAATTTTTCCTAATATGTTCAAAATTCTTTTGTTTTCGTTTACAAAACGAAGAACAGAAATAATTTTAGGCTGAATCTGTTTACAAAACAAAAGAACAGAATTAAAATTAGTTTCCAACTTATCTGTTCCCCGATTCCCTGTTTTGGTCCAAGTGGAAGCGCCCGTCTCTGTTCTGGCCGTTCTGTTCTGGCCGTGCAGATGCTGTTACCACCGCATCCCGCATTTGCTTCGTTCGTCATTGGAGGCGAAATGTCGAAGGCGGGTTTGTGCTTAGAGCACAAAAAGAAATCTCGGTGGTATGCGATGCCGCAGAAGAAGCCTGGCGCGTTCCCTGGCGCTGGCGAACCTGATGCGAGCGGCAACTTTGTCTTTGGCATGGCAAGAACACAAACCGGCAAGGTAGGCGTCACCAGCGAGGCTGGGCGCCGGCGCGAGGTTGGTGTGGGCAGCCGGCAGGGCAAGCGCCGGTATGCGCTGACAGGCGGTAGGCAGGCGGCGTGCATGCGCTGTGCAGGCGGCGTGCGGGAAAGGAGGGCACGAGATTGGGAAAGGTGGAAATGGAACAGAGACGTGTGGGTTTTTTTAATTTTAATTAGATTTTAATTTTTATTAAAATATAT
>NW_027429916.1:0-2428 GCF_044706935.1 Curcuma longa | reverse complement strand
GCCTATCCATTCTTTCATGTGATCACACATCAAAACTCTACTAGTGCACTAACAATCTCTTCCTTTTTAATGTTGGTTAAACTAAGTTTGAAATTAGAGAAAATAATCAATAAACATAATAAGAACATGAACAAGCATAATGTGATAACAAATAATAATACTTTACTCCCCTTCCATTTATGCCTAATACTTACTCCCCTATATTTATGCCTAATTTCTAATTTTTATTTCTCTCCCTTTTGACAATAATAAAAAATACTAGGGTTGTATACAAAATGTGATAGTAATTATTCAAATCATAAAAATTTCTAAAATTTTTACCAGATATACAACAGAATTTTCTTAATCATGCAAAATTAATTTTTGCTAAAAAAGTATTTTAATTAATTTTCTAATTTCAAAATCTATGATTTTTATTTGATAATTATTAAAAAAAATATACAATCATTCAAAATTTTGAAATTTTATATGATCATAGAAAATATATCATAATTTTATAAAAAAATAATTTTTATAAGAAATTTTATATAGAATATTTAAAAAATTATTTTTGCATATCAAGTCAACTATAAATAAATAAAAAATAATTTCTTGGTGACTTAAAAAAATTTTGGTAGCCAAAATTGATTTTGAAATCCAAAATAAATTTATACTACTGGATTTATTAAATATTTTTTTGAAATAAACTTTTTTTGGTATTTTTTTGATTTGGCCCCTAAAATTTTGATAATTATATTTTGGTCCTCTATATCCTGATCCTTGTCGAAATTTTATTCTTTGGTTCTTTAACATGATTTGTCAACATTTTATTCTTTGGTTCTTTAACATGATATTCAGATATGTGAACCAATGTAAAAAAATTTTAATTCTAATTTTTGAATTTCTATTTGTTCCCTTAATTTTGCATTTTCATCCTTTATTTTTTCTAGTTCATCTTTAGAGCATGAATTTTCAATTTGATTTTCTAATTCTTTTTTAACTCATTTTAATTTCATGCATTTATTTCTAATCTTGCATAATGATCTAGATAGCATTTTAATTGCATCATATAATTGATCAGAGGGTAGGTTGCGTACCTCACTTACCATTTCAAATTCATTGGTTGAGGCTCCCCTTGTATTGTTGCTTTCGTCATTGGATCCTATTTCTAATTCTTCTTCTTGCATTGCCATCAACGCAAGCCCAATTATTTGCTCTAACTCTGAATCTTCTGAAGAATCATCCCAGGTTGCTCTCAGAGTCTTGTGTTTGGTCTTCGATTTTTCTTTCCCTTTTTCTTTGGACTTCTGCTTGAATTTAGGACAGTTGCCCTTGATGTGACCTTCTTCATCATAGTTGAAGCACCTTACTCTTTTTTTCATCTTTCTTCTTAGCAATCTTGAGGTTTGTTTCTTATTGAACTTGTCAGATGTAAAAAAACTTTTTCATTTTGCTTACCCGGTATGCTTCTTCATCTAATGATGTGTCCAAATTTGAGTTGCCCTTCTTATCTTGTAGAGTGATATTGTTGTTTGGTAGTTCTATGTCTTTAAATCCTGCACATCAAGATTTATGTAATTTTAAGGTTGAAAATAATTCTTCTAGCATACTTACCTCCAAATTCTTTAAGATGTATAATGAGTCCACTATTGAAGTCCATTCTTGGGTTATTGGAAATGCATTCAATATTAGAATTTTGGGATCATTAATGTAATTATAAATGTCATGTCATCAATTAATAAGTCAAATATTAATGTGGTCAAAATTATGATTAAAGAATTTGGCTTAAGGGCTTAATTGTCATGAATATAAAAGTGTGGATACCACATGTGTAATTTCTAATTTGTTGAGGGGTCAAATTAGAAATAAGTAAATAAGGATAATTATAAAAGGGTTATGGTCCCAGTTTGCAGAACGATGCTTCAGTTTTGTTCCCCATCGACAAAACTCTCTGGATTCTGAGAAAATTCTGCAAATTGAAGATCTTGGCTCTAGATCGACTGCAAATCATGAATCCTGGTATGCTTCAGCAATTCTAATTATATGCTTATGATTTCTTAAGAATTGAGTAGAGTATAGGGTTTTATGTTGAGATTACCTTATAGATTTTTCCTACAATGGTATCAGAGCGAGGTTACTCTAAATTCTTAAGAATTTTTTATATTTTGGTTGTTTATATGTCTACTGTTCTGTTCTGTTTTTCTGTCATTTGTTCATCGTCGGATATGGAGAAATTGATTTTGGGATTTAGCCGTCGGAATACAGAATAAATCAACCAAATCCTGGCTGATTTCTGACAGTATAAAAGATCCACGACGAATGATCATGTTGAGATGAGAAATCATCGGAAATTACTGTAAAAAAAAATCATTGTTGTTAAAAACTACCTGCTTGAGATGGTCTGGCGTTGGCAGTGATTCGGTCAGAAAGAACTACGGCATAAGGGAAC
>NW_027429915.1:0-1043 GCF_044706935.1 Curcuma longa | reverse complement strand
AATCATTTGACCAAAACATGATACTTTATTTCATAAATATTTATATACAAAAGAGCTAGTCTTTTTAGTATACTTCCTAACACCTAGAGCAGTCAACGTTCTATACACCCTGAAGAAAAGTTGTAGATCTTGAAGTTAGCTCCATTTTGAGGGGTGGCACGGCCCATGAGTACAATCGGAGCTGAAAGATATGCCCGTTTCAGTTTAAGTCTGCAGAACTGTCCAGAATGTTAGGTAGACACGCCATGTTCTTTCCGTCATACGGCCGTGCCTAGGAGGCACGGCCATGTGCAGCCGCTGCTCTATTGCCAGGCACGCTTGTGCCTATGAGGCACGGTCTCACAAGGTCACGTCTCTGTTGGGAGGCATGCCCGTGCCTGTAAGGCCTGTGTTGAGGCACGATCAAAGCTGGATTAGGCTGAAGAAGTGGGCACGGCCGTGCCTGATGCTGTCGTCAATCTGTTGGAGGGACACGGCTGTGTCTATGTCGTGGGTATGTGAGGCACGGCCGTCGGTAGGCACGGCCGTGCCTGGTGCGCGACCGTGTTCTACCTTGTTTCTTCTTCTCCTCCATTTCTTCGTGTTTGTTACATAAAGAGACTCGCCCGTGACAGCGAGCACGGCCAGTGCGAACCTCTTTTCTCCACTATTTGCTCCACCATCAATAATGCATCGTTTTGGCTCTAAATCACATCCTGTTAAATAAAATATACAAAAAGTAAATCTCCGAGCAAAAGAGTAGAAATATGCAATTATAAAAGAATAAGGTGTGACAAAGTGTAGCATATGCAATGAATTACAAGTAGATGAGCGTTAAAACAAGGCTAAAAATCATATATGATCTACGCTTATCACACCCCCAAACTTAAACTTTTGCTTGTCCTCAAGCAAAAACCTGCATTTAGATTCATGAATTGAAAGAATGGAATATCATAATCTCTAATGAATCACAATCAATCCTATCATATGGTTTCATTGGTAAGCTATACATTAAAATCACTTAAATGTGGCCTAAAATTTAGTTCTCCGTGCTCAGTGTAAAA
>NW_027429914.1:0-4935 GCF_044706935.1 Curcuma longa | reverse complement strand
AAGGCACACCTCTTCGCCCCAACTAATACATCGAGGTCTGTCTGTTTAGCCTGATCGATGAGGATGCCAAGAGTATTCAGCCAGGAGGTTGGAGCGGCACCGGGAACAAATTAGAATGTCATGAACTTTAATATCACTCATAATTAGAATTATTAATTTAGATTAGGTGCATTGAATTAATCTATCCTACTAAATAATTTAAATTGATTGAATTAATATTTTATCAATTAAGATCGATCCAAATGGATTAGTCGGCCTGAGCGACCTGTGTGGATCGGCCTATGGTATACTTGAGTTGGTCCACGGATAAAAAAAAAAATTCTTTTTAAAATTTAAAATTAAAATGAAAATTTAGTGGATTCATATATTTAACCTATCTAATCTACAACTAAATTTAAATTTTTTAATATTATATATATTTTTTAATTTTTGATGAACTCGTGAGCTTGATCCACCTAATCTGTAATACAAATTTTAAATTCTCAATCTTTTTTATATATATATATATATATATATATATATTTTACTTGTAATTCGTCTTGATTTGAATTGGATTAAAATTTTATAGTCCGATAAAATGGCGATCAATCTATCCCACTTTATCATATGATAAATTTTTTATGGATTTGTCCGTTTAACCACGATATCAAGAACATTCGGTCTCACTTGGGAAAAACCAGTTCTTAAGCCGTTTTAATACTTAATAATGTTAAATTAATTGTGATAGTAAGCAAATAATTAAATAGTTTTTAAAATGTAGTTACTTTTCAAATTAATTTTTAAAAATATTAATGATGGATTTGTTTTAATATTTATTTTAAAATTTAATTTATTTTGTATAATTTTCGGTTCAAGTTTTTTTTAAAGATTTTTTATTAATAAACGTAAATGAGCTCTTGTTTAATTTATTTACATTTACACTTCTACATCCGCACCGCACGGGGAGCACTTGCTTCGGTCTATAATCTTGAGCAGGTTCCGGGGTCTTATCATACACCGCGGAGTACTAGAAACGCCAGCCCCGCTATAAATACACTGCATCAAGTAAGAGCATTAGGGTTTAAGGTCTTCTTGCCGCATCGCGAAGATCCGTCGCTGTTCTCCGATTCCTGGTTTTTGTCTCTTCATCTAATAACTTGCTTGATTTTTGGGGATCTCGGATTGTTTTTATGTTTGAATTTATTTAAAGTCGATTCGAAGGCCTAATATTGCAATTGTTTGCTGCTTGGTTTATTGCTGCAGCAAGGAATCTATCGTTAGGCTAGATTCATTTCATCCTTTTAGCTCCGACGATCTTCTCACACTTGTAAGATTTTTCGGTGACAAGGTTGATAAATTTCTTCTCCCCTTCGACACCTCAATTTTGCTTCGATTGGGGGCATTATTTTAAGCTAGATCCTGTTTCAAAAGTTTGATTTTGCTTCTATTTTTCTGTAAAAAGGATATTGTCGTTTATTCATGTATTAAATCCAATTATGATCCATCCGTTTCCTGCATGATGTTGGATGATGAAAAGAATCAGACGGATTCCCATTGATTTATAAAGATGATATCTTAACCAGCTACTTCTGACAGATCATGCCTTCACTGTTCTAAAAGGATTTTCCTCTTTTAAGAAAAAAAATGATTTTTCCTGTAATATGAATACAAGGTAATGCATTTCATCGTTTTGTTTTCTGTTTTTTGTCGAGTTTGAGGATTTTTTCCTTCTTATTTTTTCAAGAGAATGCCCTTTAGTCTTTGATGTAAGAACATTATTTGCTACTCTTTATGGGATAAAACCCTATTGGATGATCCTTATCCACCAAGATCTCTCAGGCTATATTTCCTTTATTATTTCGATTGAAATCATTCAATTTTTTCTTTTTAATTTGAAGCTGTAAAGCTTTATAAAAATAAATCTTTTGTGTAAATTTTTTTTTTACAGAACGTTTTATTTTATTTTTTAATGGTTAAAATGAGTTGCTAGTCATCTTTTGATTGAAACTTGTTATGAATAAAGAAACTATTAAAATACTTTTTAAGATTATAAAGCCTTTGAAAATATCTTTTAAAATCATATTAACATCAAATGACCCTATGGTATTATGAAAATAGTTCTTTGATATTGAAATATTTAGTCATTTTATTGAATTATCTGATTTTTATTAATACTTAAATTATGTATTATATTTTTATATTTATTAAATTATGTATTTCTTATTTAAAATACATCTTCTATATATAGGCTCTTAATCTAATTTATCCATTTATTTAACTTATTAGACCGTCGAGCTATATTTAAAATTTTAAATAATAAATCATATTTAATTGGTATTAATATTTAAATTATAGATTATATTTATTAAATCATGTATTTTTAAATAATATATACCTTTTTTACACGCGTTTAACTGAGACACTCGAGTTGGTGAGTTGCATATTTAAAATTTAAAAAATGAGTTCATTTAAATCTTAAAAAATGAGTACAATAATGGGTTTTAAAAGTAAAAAAAATTTAAAATCTTATAACTGATTTAATATAGGATGAAAACAAGATTAAAAGAAATAATTACACTTTGGAGAATGTTATTAATATAATAATTTTGATTTAGATTGAATTTAATAAGTTTAGAGTTAAATTAAATCTAAATTAAAACTAATGGACTTTTAAATCCCTTGAGTATGCTCAAATCTTAATTTCCTAACATAGATGGTATATGGTGGATTTTTTAATTTATAATTTAGTGTAATTTTTGGTTATTATCATGTTTAAACAGTTTTGCTATTATGGGCGACAGCTTCCTGCGCGTCCCGTGAGCGCCTCCATCCGAGCCGTCCGTCTGTTCGATCGCCCGATCCGAGCCGTCCGATTGCACAGTGTTTCTCCTTGGACCTTCGTCGCTTCCCGTCGCCCGTTCATCGCTGTCCGACCACCGCCGGCCGCCGGACCGGGCCCGTTGGAACCGCAACTCGCAGGCGGTCCGGTGGTGGCCGGATTTCGGTCCCGATTCGGTCGGAATCCGGCTGAATTTCGGTCGAAATCACCGCCAGACACCGGTGGCCGACTTCGACCGGAATTCGGTCGGATTTCGGCCGAACGGGGCTGGAGTCCGGCCGCGGTCGACGCGCCAGTGCCGAGCGCGTTGACCGCGACCGGACTCCGGCCCCGATTCGGTCGGAATCCAGTCGAATTCCGGCCGACAGTGGCGCCAGGCACTGTTGCCCTTGTTCCGGCCGGAATTCCGGCCCAATCCGGCCGAAATCCGATGCCGAAATGTGCGCCGGCGAGTCGCGGTTCCAACGGGTCCGGTCCGACGGTCGTTGGTGGTCGGATAGCGATGAACGGACGGCGGAAGCGCGTGGAGGTCGGCGGTCGGCGCGCATAGATGCGTAGGAAGCCAGCGCTCATCATAGCAAAATTCCATGTTTAAAATTTTAAAATTGGAATGATCATAAATTAATTTTGATCAAAAAATCTTAATGATGTTAACCACATCAAAATTAATACAATCAATTTACTCCTAGAAACCTTCTGAGTCTTACCATATTCAAAATTTTAAATTTTGAAATTTATATAACTCACGAGTAAATCATTTTTGATCAAAATTCCTTAATGACCTTAATCAAATCAGAATAAATATAAATCAAATCAATGCATTCCTAGTAACCTTTTAAGTCTCATCCTACTAAAATTTTAAAATTTAAAGTTTGTACCATATTTATATTTTAAAATGTTGGAGATGGTTTAAGTCAATATAATTCTAGGAATACATGGATGATATTGTTGAGTGAATTATGATATGTTTAAATTTAACAATAAGTTTGTGCTAAAATTATCTAAATTTTAGAAACCACAGCATATCTAAGTTATGAAATTAAGATTTAAGAGTATAATGAGACTCAGAAGTTCCTAAGAGTGCATTATTGTTTGAATGATTCTAATGCTCTTAAAAATTATTAGTAAATTTTGATCAAAATTTATTGATAGTCGTATAATATTCAGATTTTAAAATTTTAGATGATTAGAATTAAAAGAGTTTTAGAAACACATTAGCATTATTGTTGAGTGAATATAATATAGCCAAGTCCAATAGTGAATTTTTATCAAATTATATAAAACTAATTAAATTTTAAATACTCTTCTGCAAAAGGAAAATCCGCTACCCAGCGGTCCCATTGTAGTCAGCCCCACCACAATTTGTGAGGAGGTAAATTGAGAAATTGCAGTTGGTCACGACGGAGGAGGGTATTATTGGACATTGGAGCCTTAACGGACTAATACGATTTTATGAAAAAATTGGAATGTCATCAATTAATGAAAGTCATAATTAACTTCAAAATCGAAATTTACGTTTCGCGTAAATGGATCTAGACTATTAATTTGTTCAAAACCGATTAAGGTGAATGAGAAATTAATTATTCAAAATCAACCCAAAATAATATTAATTCTTAATTAATGTTATATAAAGAAATGCATAGGGAATAGTCCCACATCAGAGAATTTCGATGAGTTTCCTTTCCTTATTAATGTTGTGTTAATGGAGTTAACACAAAGAGCACATGCGCTCTCTTCTCAAGGGCGAGCAGGTGCTCGCACTTGTGAACCCGTCACCCGCCACGCGCGCAATGAGCACTTTGTCGGAGTACTTTGCACTTCGCACGTACGCATCGTCGTGAGAAGCTTAATTTTAAGTTCCAGATGACGTGGCAGTGCCTACGAGATACTCGGATGTCATGTCAGGCTCACATGTGATGTGGCAGTGTCTGTATGGCATCAACGTGGGTAAAGAGAGATGACTGGACTGCTGATTGGGCGAACACGAACTAGAGCATTGGATAGCGAAGAATCACGATCTGACCGCTGGGATAAGACTTGATCTGAAACGTCAAATCGAATGGATTATTGGATCCAGATCCGAAGGCTGATGACCAAAGGAGATGTAGGATCGAGTG
>NW_027429913.1:0-1830 GCF_044706935.1 Curcuma longa | reverse complement strand
AGTGCAGGAAGCACTAGCAGGTCAAACCTGTGTTTTGATTATGGAACTAGGATCAAGTTAAGTATATGGTTTGGCTAACTGAGTTGCAATGAGATTGTAGAGAACAGGTTAAGACATAGTAAGTCTAGGCAAGAAGACTTGGCAGAGTCAACGTGCACCAGGCAAGATCCGGACTTGGGTAGTTGCGGATGAAATGGACTTGGGTCAGGAGGACCAAGTTGCAGAGAAGAATGGACTGATCAGGAGGATCAGTTGCGTTCAAGTCCTGGGGGGCAACGACAGAGCCCAAGCAAAAGTCCAACAGGTCAGGAGGACTTGGTTGGCATCAGGTAAATTCTCCCGAGGGGAGTGGGTGAGGACGCGTTCCTACGAGGAACAGTAGGCGCCGGTCTAACCCAGGATCTCACCGGAGATCCGAAGTTAAGACTCGAAGCCGGTTCGGTGAGCTGGCCGGTTCTTTAAATACTATGGTTTTCGAGCTAACTTATTTTGTAGGAAAGAAGGGAGCGAAAAATGTTAACTCCGGCCGAAAATTCAAGTTTTCGGGTCTGGAGTCGACTCAGATAGGTTCTGGAGTCGACTCCAGCCCAATCAGCACAGAACCGGAAGTCAGCGCGTCAAAAGTCGTCGCCAGCGAAGCTGGAGTCGACTCAGACGGCGATCTGAGTCGACCCAGGTCAAGAAATTATCGTCTCCGCCGCCACCGCAGCTGGAGTCGACCCAGAGCCAGACCGGAGTCGACTCAAGGAGGATAAGCAGCGAAGCCGATAGACTTTTATCCGCCACGTCAGCTGGAGTCGACCCAGATGCCTATCTGAGTCGACTCAGGTCGCCTATATAAGGCGCCCGCGAGCAGCCTTCGAGCATTGATTCCAACTCGCTCCAAAACGCCTTCCTCGTGACCGTTAAGCCTCCGATCTTCGACGCCGGTGCTGAGACTACTTCAAGCCACTTCAACGAACGCCGGGACGTCGAATTCATAGTCTGGGAAGCACAAAACTTGGTAACAAAAGAACTGCACTTAAATTTCAATATCTCTTACTTGTAATCGAAGTTTTGTAACGATTTTCTCGATATACTTGCTGCCGCAAGGAGCAAGTATCCTAGTGGATTGCCCAAAGTAAACGGTCAAGGACCGTGGGCCTTGGAGTAGCAGCGTTACGCTGTGAACCAAGTAAAAACAAATCGTGTCATTTACTCACTGCACTTTTACTTTAACTGATTGGCACATTTAATTTCGCTTCCGCAACGAGTTTTACGAAATTTCGAAAAGCGTTAAAATACGCTATTCACCCCCCCCCCCCCTCTAGCGTATTTACGATCCTAACAATAATTGAGCTTGATTCCTTGTAGGGTCCAAATTGAACCACGATTGAGTCAAATGGAGACCGAGTCAAGCCAAAATTGGTCAATTTGATAGTCCTAAAACATCATGATCAAGATTTGGATTCAATTGGAGCTGAAATCGGATTAATTGGAGCTTAATTGGGTGAAATCGGTTGAACCAGAGCTAACTCAGGCTGAGCCAGCTTAACCGACTTGGCTGTGAACAGTACCCCGTTTAAATCCTTCGTTAGCGAGGAATGCACAGTAGCCTTTTACGTAGTTACTGTAGATCTTCGTTCCGCGAGTTGCTTTCCTCTGTTTTCTTTTTCTTTAGCGGCGATCGTCGCCGGATCTACCTTCCAAGCAGATTTCCGGATTCCAGAGACAACTTCAACCTTAGTTTGTGCTAAATCGGGGGTGGTTTTCGTCCGGTGAGGGTTTCGCCGGAGGGTTTCGCCGCTGCCATTTCCAGCTGAAATCTTCAGATCTAATCGATCGGAGCAA
>NW_027429912.1:0-2576 GCF_044706935.1 Curcuma longa | reverse complement strand
GTGGACAGCTAGAGCATAACTTCTTGAACCTTTCCCAATAATCATAAAGAGTCTCACCCACCACTTGTTGAATTCCACAGATGCTTTTTCTGATGATTGCTGTTCTTGATGCAGGAAAGAATTTCTCCAAAAATGCTTTCTTCATTTCGATCCAACTAGTGACATGTCCAGTAGGTAAGTAGTACAACCAGTCCTTAGCCACTCCAGTCAGGGAAAATGGAAATGCTCTCAACTTTATGTCTTCTTCAGAAATCCCTTGTGGCTTCATGGTCGAACATACTACATGGAATTCATGCAAGTGTCGATTTGGATCTTCTCCAGATAATCCCTGAAACTTCGGTAGGAGATGAATCAAGCCTGATCTGAGCTCAAAATCCCCAGTCAACTCTGGATAAGCAATGCAAGAGTACTGGTAGGCATCATCAGGAGCTGCAAGCTCCTTCATAGTCTTGTTGCGATTTGCCATTGTACTACTCAAATGTGACGAACTCCTATCAGTCAAGTTTGATGTGCTCTCTTGAATTTTTAGAGCTCTCAGGGCTCTTAATGTCTTTTCTAACTCTGGATCAAATTCTGCTAATTTACCACCTGTGCTCCTGGTCATAAAACAATCAAGAATAAGGAGTCAAGCAGATATACGATCAAATCAAGAAAAATAAAAACAAAAAGAAATATAAAACTATGCACAAGCAAAAATCAAACAAATACTACTAGTTTCCCCGGCAACGGCGCCAAAATTTGACAAGCCCTAAATTGGATGTCACGATAGGGCTTCAAATTGAAATTTATAAATTTATCGAAAACCCACAATTAATTACAAACAAATGCAAGTATAGGGGCCTCGAGTCGTATTTTTCCAAGGACTAGTAGAAAATTGTTTAATTCGAGCTTACGTGTCGTGTTTTTGGGGTTTTCTAATATAAATGGGGGTTTTGGTGTTTTTCAAATGAAATGTAAATGAAAAATTGGCAAATAAATGAAAAATGCAATTAACTAATCTAAAAATGAAATTATTGAACCAAGAATATCAAACAAACCTAAGTTGCAATTCAAAATCCTATTAAAACCCTAACTGTTCAAATCCTAAACCTAAATGCAATCTAAATGGATATCTTTTTAAAGGATCAAGCAATGTGATTTAAATCAATTCAATTCATTGAAACTTTATGATAACAATGCTAAAATGCAACCAACACTAATCAACCTAAACAAATCTATATATCCAAGTAGCAAATGGCACTAACAGTGCCACTTGAATCCAAGTTTTCAGATTGCAAGTGTTGAATCTAAGTTAAGCAAACTCAAGGCAAAACAATTAACTTAATTTAGCAATCAAACCAACATCAACACCAATTTTAAAGCAGTTTCTCAAAACGGATACATGAACACTGCTATTGGAACGTAACAGTAAAGAAACTAAACTAAGTTCAAGACAAATCAGATTGCAAGAAGATTGGTGTTAAACGCAAGCTAAAAACTCTAAAACAATCCAGAACAAATTTCAACTGAAGCATTAACCAATAACAATTCAACAAGGTCATGAATTTCAGAAACAAAAACTAAGCTTCAGAAACAAGCAGAAATTTCAGAAATTCAGAAACTGCAAAACGAAAACAGAAACTCATCCAATCCTTCCTCTTCTCCTTCGATTCTTCTCAACTGGTGTCAATCAAGCCTCTGAATCCAACCCTCCAGGCTTCAACAATCCCTTTAGAACCTTCAACGTGGTCGCTGGTGGTTTGCTCGCGTGCCAGAACCGGGAAAAGCCCGAAAAACCCTCTGTGCGGCTGAACAGAACTCTGCACGAGCCTTGTTGTTGCTGCAAAACTGGAATTCCTCCTTTCTTCTTGCTCCGATTGCTTGATTTGATGATATAGGAGTGTCCACGATCCTCAGAGAACCCCTCCAAGAACCGTGGTGTTCGGATTGAGCTGAAGAACGCCGGAAAAGGCAGAAAACAGAGGTGGCGCCGCCGGAGAAACCCTCTCCGTCGCGTTCGCCGTCCAGCCGCCGAATTATGCCCAATCGGCCGGCTTTAGGACTCTTCAGTGATCAAGGAACACAATGGAAGAAGAATTGGGAGGAAGGGCGCCCGTGGAGGTACGTCGCGAGGCAGGGGATCGCGCGGCGGGGGAACGAAGAACAGTAGCCGCCCCTGTTCATCGATTAAACTTTGGTTTATATAGTTGCGGGTTGATTAATCATGAATCCTGGCCGTCCGTTTTGAATTTGATGATCTGGACTTGATCTAGGGCTTTAGGGCAGCTTAGGACTTCCAAAAATTTGAGAGATCTTCATCGGGCTCGATCTAGGTCATGTCTTCCATGTTGGCTTGGTCAATTTGGGCAGATTAGCTCGATTTGATTGCGATTGAACTCGAACTTGACCCGATTTGAGCCCTAAAATCAAATAAACTCAATTAATGTAAAATTTGCCATTAAATCATAGAAATTATAATCAAACCTTCAATTATACCACATGACACAAATATAATCAAATTAATTCATTTAACAATTATTTTCATGTAAAAATCCAGAATTGAATTGATTAAAAATTGCATAAAAACCTTGACTCAT
>NW_027429911.1:0-2346 GCF_044706935.1 Curcuma longa | reverse complement strand
GCTAGGATTCTGGTATACATCCTAACAAGAGATTATCAGTAGAAGAGAAATACAAATCGAGAAGATTCTCAGCGAAAGGAACCTTCCGGATCCTTTAACAAAACCTATACCTCAAAGTAAGTTTGAGAAACATATATAAACATTTGGTATTGGATATCATGGCGATTGACTTTAGGCTAAGTGGGAGTCTGTTATGTTTTGAGAAGTGTCCTAAGACAATCGTCTTACGGTTGTACTATTTATTTAATAAATAAAAATTTACTATTTAAATGCATATTTTTATGTGTTTTATTGGATCTTAAATTTATTTACTGAATGTCCATAATACAATTCATAACATGAGAGAATTTGTGATTCAATCATCTTGTGAGCATCTCTACATGTGTAATTATAGGATCGTTGAGAGCGCTAGAGGGAGGGGGGTGAATAACGCTATCGGTAGCGTTTTCGATTTTCGTAAATTCGCCCGTGAATTCTTACGGTCAGAATAATAAATGCAACGGAAATGTAAATCACAAAGACAAAGAACATGGGTATTTTACTTGGTTCATAGTCACAGGTTGCTACTCCAAGGCTCACGATCGCTTGATCGTTTACGTTGGACAATCAACTAAATAACTTTCCTCTTACGAAAGGGAGTTAACGATTACAAAGATCGGAACGGTAAAAACGTTACCGTCCTTAGAAATGAAGTATAAAATCGATTTAAATTTCACCGAAGTAGAAGGAATGCAGACTTCTCGTGCAGCACTTCGGCGTTACGACGACGTTCCTAGATGTTGCTTCGCGCATAGACGGTCGTCGGTTGTCACTGAATTGATGTCATGAGGGGTCTCCCTCGATGCTCTTATATAGGGCTTTCCGGGCGGCTGGAAACCTTTCCAAGCGCCTCCATGCTGCCCGCCAATCCACCATCGGCGCTGCTGACCCAACACTTTCAAGCGCTTGTATCCCTTTCCGGGTGTCTGTATGCTGACGTGGAGATTTCAGATGAACTTTGACTTTTGCAACGCTTATTCGAATCCGGGTGCCTCGAACCACTCCAGGCACCTGGAAGCTGAGGTGTCCCGACCACTAGGACTCTGCCATTGCTTCGTTGGCCTGGTTTCGTTGATGTCCGATCGCCTGGAACCAATTTGGGCGACTGGACTCCGGTCGCTTGGAACCAATTCGGGCGTCGGGACTCCGATCGCCTGGATCCAGATAAGGGCGTCTGGAATCAAAGTTCCCGCCCCTCCTTTCCTGCATTACAAGTTAGCACAAAACAAAAAGTAACAGGAAAGAGTTAAATAGTTTTACAACTGTTTTTGGTCTTAACTTCGAATTTCCAATGAAATCCTGGGTTAAACCAACGCCTACTGTTCCCACACTAGGAACACGCCCTTACCCACTCCACTCAGGAGAATTTACTTGTTTGCAAACAAGTCCTCCAGACTTGTTGGACTTTTTGCTTAGCCTTGATCCTCGGCTCTCAGGATTTACTGTTAGACATCTCGTCCACCTGACCTACCTAGACTTCCACCGCCAGACATCTGGTCCACTTGACTTGTTTAGACTTCCACTACCATGCATCTGATCCACCTGACCTGTCTGGACTTTCACCTGGTGCACTTAATCTGCCAAGATTTCTGCCTAGTCCTCCAGACCAGGACTTCCACTTGCCTAGCTTCCAGTTAGGACTTTCATTGTCTAGTTTCTACTAGGATTTGCCTATGCCTAATCTCAACTAAAACTTTCCTGTGCTCCCTGCACGCTTAGATCAACTTGTTAGTAAACACTATACACTTAACTTGAACCTCTTGTCATTATCAAAACTAAGGTTTGATCATCTGGTGCTCCTTGCACTAACAAAGACAAGCAAGTTTTAAATTTCTTGGTTAACTAAGCAGCTTTTCTCACTAACTGAAAATATTGGATGTTGAGAGTTAAACGTGGATGCTAGTTAAAGATAACTAGTTCATTGGAATGATCTACTGATTTCATATGATTCATACATATGTCAATGAAGATCTCAGTGCAGTTTAAATGCAAGTTTTCTTAGACTTGCGGTATTCAAGTCACCTTAGTCATGGAAGCTTATACTTTGACATCTTAAGCAAACATCTCTGAGAAGGTGTGGATCCGAGATGATTGGGTATAAGTCGAAGTGCCCGAAGGTGTTTAAATAGTCCACAGAGGATTCACCGTTCTTTGTAAAAGAGACGTATACCTTACGATCGCTTGTTAAAATTGTTATTGAAAGTCTTTAGCTAAAGCATTACATGTCAAGAATATAACACTTTTGGACACATATACGAGAAACTTGAATCCATAGAATAAAAAAGCGAGCTTGGACTGAGTGTGACG
>NW_027429910.1:0-1092 GCF_044706935.1 Curcuma longa | reverse complement strand
TCTCTTCTCTTCTTCTTTTTCCTCCAATTAAATAAATTACAACCGTCGGATCTTTTTAATTTGATTTTTCCTTTCTAAAAAAAACCAAATTAATTAATTTTTTTATTCAATTTATTACTTTGGCCGGATATTATAAAATATTTCTAATTTGGAATTATTTTTATAATCAATTCCAAATTCCAGAATTATTTTAAATCTCAGCCGATTAAATAAATTGCAACCGTCGGATCTTTTTAATTTGGTTTTTCCTTTCTAAAAAAAACCAAACCATCTCATCCCTATCTAAAGTGGCCGGCCACTTATGGGATTGGATGGGTTTAATCCGCGAACCAATTTTATATTAAGATAGAAAATAAAACCGAACCGAAGAGATCTCATCCGTCGGATGCAACTTAATCTCATCTAACGGTTCTAATATAATCTTCTTTAATATAACTTAATTGATTCGATCCAACGGCCCTGATCCTTTCTCTTGGGCGTGTGGTTCAATGAACCAACTCTGGTTCACCTCGTGAACCGGTTCTTCCTTCCAAAGAGAATTAAAACCGAACCGGAGAGATCTCGTCCATCGGACGCGACTTAATCTCATCCAACGGTTCTAATCTATTCTCTTCTATCTCTCTTTATTTATTTCGATCCAATGGATGCAACTTGATCTAATCCCAAGGATACAAGCTGATCTCATCCATTAACTCATCCTACGGTTGAGAACTAATCTCATCCAACGGTCGAGATTAAATCTCATCCGACGGCTAAGAACTAATCTCATCCGTTTGATTGCATCCTTTTGAAGATGTCTTTAGGCTACAGTGGGGACCTCGAGGAGGTATTAGATCTGGCCTTCTGATGGATTTCGGATCCCGTATTCAAACCCCGAATACACACCTACATCCATCAATAACGATCCATTCCACTAGAGGATCATTATTGCACTACCAATCTAATCCCCAAATTACGTTATGGGTTCCTTCTTATTATTTTATGCATTGCTCCCCGTGTTTAAGATATCGTATGTCCGTCAATTATCTGAGTTCACTGACAACTCAATAATCGACATCTAAGACCTTGAATAGTACCACTCAACCTTATTGT
>NW_027429909.1:0-1289 GCF_044706935.1 Curcuma longa | reverse complement strand
GGACCTTAAGTTAATAATATAGATTTCTCCCAGAAAATTAAACCATTGTTGGTGCAAGATGCACTAAGATCTTGTCTAGTGTTTCGATGTTTGACAATACACCTAAGTCTGGTCAGTTTGACCAAGGGGTGATCCAAACAGGACCTGATGTTTGGATGTGTGGAAGTGAGCAAGAAGACCTAGTCGGTTAGACTAGGTAGTGGAAGTCCTGATCTGGACGATTGGGCAAGGGAAGTCCTGGTGAGTAAAGCTGGGCAAGGGAAAGTCCTAGTTGTAGGCTAAGCAAAGGGAAGTCCTGATTTGGAGGATCAGGCAGAAGTCTTGGCAGAGTCCTGAGTGCACCAGGTGAAGTCTGGGCTGGTCTAGGTGTAGAAGAAATCTGGGCTTGGTCTAGGTGGATCAAGTCGCAGCAGAAGTCTGGGTTGGTTAGAGAGGATCAGTTGCAGTAAAAATCCTGGGGGGCTAGGACAGAGCCGAGCACAAGTCCAACAAGTCTGGAGGACTTGGTTGGCATGAATTCTCCAGAATGGAGTGGGTTAGGCTAACCCAAGATTTCGATAGAAATCTGAAGTTAGACCCACTAGGTAAGACTTTAGGTTGTTGTATTTGCTTGCTTGTATGCTTGTCTTGCAGGAACCAGGAGCTGGAAGCAAGAGGGAAAAGCAGAGGTGAAGCAAGTAAAGTCAACTCAAAGTCAAGCCCAAAGTCAACTCTGGTCAAACCGGAGTTGAGTCGACTCAGATCGACTCGGTTTTGAGTCGACTCGACTCAGGCTGGAGTCGACTCAGACTCGACACTGGGGTCGACTCAGATTTGAGTCGACTCAGGATGACGCAGAGTCAAGAAGTTATCGCCGCTGACGCCACGCAAGCTGGAGTCGACCCAGGAAGCAAGATGAGTCGACTCAGAGAGGAAATCGGCCGAACGGGATAAAACTTTGATCTGCCACGCAGGCTGGAGTCGACCCAGATGGGCATCTGAGTCGACTCAGGCGGGCTATAAAAGAAGCCTTCGAGCAGCAGCCAGAAATCAATTAATACACCTTTCTTCCAACAAGAGCTGCTACCGAACGCGAACAAGACCAGACACTTGCTACCGGGGAAGATCTAGGAGGAGTGCGCGGTGCTCAGGACTTCCGGATCGGCAAAGTGTTTGGTTATTTATTTTATCGTCATACAGTTGTTATTATTGTTTGTTATTACGGACTGTAAGATGGGTTCCTCTGCCTCCGAACGAAGTTCGGAAAGGAGAACATTAGTGGACGGGCGCCTCCCGAATTATGCCTTGGA
>NW_027429908.1:0-1077 GCF_044706935.1 Curcuma longa | reverse complement strand
AAAGGGTGAGATTTAGAGCGATAGATCAAAAGGCTCGATGAGTTGGGAAGTAGTATTATGTACATGGTGTGTTGTTGATTATAGAAGGAATCTGTGTCCTAAATATAGGTTGATGATGTCCCCTTGAGGAGCTCATAAGGATTATCATGTAAACCCTGTAGGTATGGACCTTGTCCGCATGATAATAAAGGTTGAGTGGTACTACTCTTGGATTAGAAGTTAATTAAATTCGAGTTGTTAGTAACTCATTTAATTAACGAACATACGATATCCTAAACACAGGGAGATTAATGTACTTATAGTAAGAAGGAGCCCATATTATAATATGGGATTGGTGCGGCAGTGCAATAATAATTCTCTAGTTGAATGAGTTATTATTGATGGACTTAAGCTGTGTGTTCAGGAGAAACATAGGAAGCTTAAGCCCATCGGGAGACCAAAACCAATTTCTCCTCTAGGTCCCTACTGTAACCTCTGGAAATCCTCGAATCCACCTCAGGAAGAATTCATGGAGACCTTCAGAAGAATTCTTGAAGACCTCTTGGAGACCTTCGGAAGAATTATTGAAGACCTCAGAGACCTCCAAAAGAATTGAAAGAATTCTATGAGAAATTTGGATAGGAAATTCTATTTATAAAAAAAAATTTTGAAATTTTATTTAGAATTTTTCTGGGAAAAATTCGTATAGAAAGAAATTTTTTATAAGAATTTTCGCTAATAAATTTCGTCTCTTCTCGTGCAAAATTTTATTATAAAATTTTATGAATTAATTTTGTTAAATTAACAAAATATTAATTATGGAATCTCGTTAAATATTAGCAAGATATAATTAAAAGATTTTGTTAAAGATAAGAACAAAATTAATATAATGGAAACTTATTAAAAAAGATAACAAATCTTATCCATTGGATTTTATTAGATTTGTTCTAATAAAATCTTATAAAAATTTGTTAGACTTTTTCCTAAATTTCCTAGATGACATAACTATATAAAGAGGGGTTTAGGAGAGGCAAAACACAGTCTTAAGTTCGCTTTTGTTCCACGGAAGAATATAATTGGTAACCCCTTGTTTCCTTA
>NW_027429907.1:0-4772 GCF_044706935.1 Curcuma longa | reverse complement strand
CTAAGAGAGAAGACAGAAGAGAAGAGAAGAGAGGAGAGATATGCCGAGGATACATGTATTCGATTAAAAAAAAATTAATTTTTTAGAATTGTGACTTGGATACTTAAAAATGAGGTCAACTATTACGCTCTGTTTGGATCGGGTGAGGGACGGTTCATTAATGGAAGGGGAGGGGAAGGGAGGGGAAGGGAAGGGAAGGGAGGAGAAGAAAAGTAACCTTGTTTGGGAGGAAAGGAAGGTTCAAAAGAAAGGAAATGGAAGTTAAAGATATAAAATGTCAAAAATATCCTTTTTTTCTACTGGCTTCGTCCCGTCGCCCCGATTCCATCTTCCTCTTCCTTTCACCAGCTCCAGCTCATCGCCAGCTCCAGCTGCTGCTCGTCCCCTCCGCACCGCTCGAGCGACTGCGACGCTCGCAATGCGTACTCCAGCGCCTTGCTCGGCCCCTCCCCAGACGCGATCGATCTGCGCGCTAGCTTCAACAAGAATGGCCCCAGATCCGGGTTATCCAGTGCCGTCTCGTCCATCGTAGCCGGGACTAGATCAGTAGCCGTAGCGGCGGCAGAGCCGGGCCTTTCGAGGGACATCCGGCGCTTGCCGGCGGAGGAGCCGCGCTCGGCGGACCTGGCACGGGAGGAGGAGGGCGTCGCAGTTGGCGTCTTCTTGTGGACCGGCGATGGCGCTCGTGCATGGCTTGGCCCTCTTTGTCGGCGTCTCCATCGCGGCCAACATCTCCGGCGGCGTCTCCATCGCGGCCTCTTCCCCGATCGGTTTAATGGGTAAAATTGGAATAAACATGAGTAATATTTGCTTCCCCTTCCTTACACCCCGATTTGGGGTGTAAGAAATTGTGGCTATTCATGGGCATGGAAGGGGAACACTTCCCCTTCTTTCCCTTCCCCTTACCTCACCCCATCCCAAACAGAGGTAAACTTTTTTTTCCCCTTCCTTACCTTTCCCTCCCTTTCCCTCACCTCCTCCCAAACAGAGCGTTAGTGGGAGGGATATAATCCGCCTTTTGAGAAATACAAAAGTTGAGTGTGTCCATTGAAATTTTTACAACTTTAAATGTATCCTTTGGTAAATTGTTGAAGAAAAAAATCACCTCCGTATGAAAAACTTGTACAAAAAAATAATAAAGATATAGAATCCTAAACTCGTTGGAGATATTTTAATTTTATGAGTCAATTTCATTTTTAAATTTTTTAAGTTATTTTTTCGTGATATTCGTTTATCAGTTATTCGGAAAAAAAATTGAGATAAAAGCAAAATATAAAAATTTTACGTCAACATCATTATTATATTATTATTAGTATCATCATCATCTCCTATAAGGAACCCATGGCGTAAACCATTTGCCCATACCGAAACGGGCAATGTTGATGGTTCAGGTCGATCCCTTCCTCGCGGCCACCGCGGTTGCTTGCCTTCTCCTCCACTTCCTCCTCCGCTACCTTCTCGGAAATCGCCGGCCATCGCGTCTCCCATTCCCTCCTGGCCCTGGCGGCTTTCCCCTCCTCGGTGCACTCCCCTGGATCGGGCCCCAGTCGCACGCCGGCCTCGCTCGCCTCGCCCGCCGCTATGGCCCCATCATGTACCTCAAGATGGGCACCTCCGGCTGTGTGGTGGCCTCTGACGCCGTCGCTGCCCGCGCCTTCCTCAAGGCCCACGATGCCCAGTTCGCCAACCGGCCCGACGTCGTCAGCGCCCGCGACGTCACCTACCACCGCCAGAACATGGTGTTCGCCGACTACGGACCCAAGTGGAAGCTCCTCCGCAAGCTCTGCAGCCTGCACCTCCTCGGCGGCAAGGCGCTGGCAGACTGGGCTCACGTGCGCGCCTCCGAGTTCGGCCACATGGTACGATCCATCGGTCGCGCTGCCGCGGAGGGTCGCTCCGTGGTGCTGCCTGAGATGCTCGTCTGCGCGCTGGCCAACATCGTGGGACGCATCGTGGTAAGCAAGCGGGTGTTCGAGGAGCAGGGGGAGGAGTCCAACCAGTACAAGGACATGATCGTGGAGCTTCTCACCGGCGGCGGGCTGTTCAACATCGGAGACTTCGTGCCGGCGTTGGCGTGGATGGACCTGCAGAGGATTCAGCGGAAGCTGAGGCGGGTACACGCTCGGTTCGACGCGATGGTGACGCGGCTGCTGGAGGAGCATGAGGCAAGCAAGGTAGAGCGCAAGGAGAGCCCCGATTTCATCGACGCCGTCATGGCCAACAGGCGCGGCGACGACGGCCAGAACATCTCCGACGCCAACGTCAAAGGCATCATCTTCGTGAGTTTACTAATTCACTATCTCCAAAATTTCAATACCCTCCAAATTTTTTATTTTACTATTAAAAATACTTTTCTCTTTATTAATTAACGAATGGATATTAATCGCGTAGTATTTACAAGGATAAACTAAATTTTAGTTTTAGCTTAATAAGATGACATATCAAGATCATCCACTGAAATGTTGCGAAGGACGCAAGCTAAGAAAAGTAGAAGCAGTGCAGCATGATGAATCCAGCACTAGCTCAGAATTAACTAACACTTTATCGTAGAGAACAGCTAGAGCACTCTTTTTCGTATCCAGAAAGAAACCCACCGAGTGGATCGCAACTGAAGAACCACTCATAATTAAAGTGACTGATATATTTGTTGTGTAGAATCGAAGGAACTAAGGTGGGTACTTGTTTTAGTCGTTGGTCAAGTAATTAATATCGTCACCTACCACGGATAGGGCTTTAAAAGCATCATCCACAGTTCAACGGTGGTTAATGGGTGTGGGGGACAAATGGTTGGTGACACAGTGTGGCAATGAAGAGTATGCCATCTTAAGTGAGCACTAAAAGAAGTTAACTAACAATATAATCAAAGGTGAGTAGGTGGATTTCGTGTCTTCCAACAGATAATCCAGATAATCAGTATCTCAAATTTGAGTCTCAATCTCGATTAAGAAAGTGCACCTTTTTTTTTCTTTTCATTGTTAAGTGTTATATATATATAAATTAATTATATATAATATTTTTTAACAAAAAATGACGGCATTCAGGACCTGTTTACGGCGGGCACGGACACGTCGGCTATCATCGTGGAGTGGGCGCTGGCCGAGATGCTGAAGAACCCGGCGATCCTCCGGCGGTTACAGTCAGAGATCGACTCCGTCGTGGGACGCGACCGGCTGGTCTGCGAATCCGACCTGCCCAAGCTTCCCTACCTGCACGCCGTGTGCAAGGAGGCGCTCCGGCTGCACCCCTCCACTCCGCTTGGCCTTCCTCACTTCAGCTTCGACGCGTGCGAGGTGGAGGGCTACTACATCCCGCCCAACACGCGGCTGCTGGTCAACATCTGGGCCATCGGGCGAGACCCCCGCGCGTGGGACCACCCCCACGAGTTCGACCCCGAGCGCTTCCTCGCCGGGGGCAAGGCCTCCGGGATCGACTCGCAGGGGAACGACTTCGAGCTGATTCCGTTCGGCGCCGGGCGGAGGATCTGCGCGGGGAAGCTGGCGGGGATGGTGTTCGTGCACTACATGTTGGGGCTGCTGGTGCACGCCTTCGACTGGAGGCTGCCGGAAGGGGAGGAACTCGACATGGGCGAGAAGTTTGGGTTGGCGTTGCCCAAGTTGGTGCCTCTGAAGGCGCTTCCCACTGCTCGCTTGCCTCTGTCCGCCTACGTTTGATTGGCAAATTTATTAATGAATATTGTTGGATTGCTGGGGACTGTTTACATTTTATGTATGAATGTCGTCGTACGTGTGATACGTATGCATGCATTTGCTTGAAGTCAATAAAAATATTTCATTTTGGTTGCTGTGCGTTATTGATTTTTTAAAAAAATCAAAGTCACTAGGTGAGTTATTCAGGTATTCGTTCGGTGTATCACTGTGTTTTAGCATGTTGCCACCAAAATGCAACGAAAGAAACAATCACAAAATCATATAACCGCGATATCAGTTAGTTGAAGTCAACATTACTCCTCGGAGATAACAGATTGTACAATGAAGCATTTGTATAGTAAATTTATCAAAAGAGTGAACCCAAAGTTATGAAAGAATGCATCATAGTTTGTTATTTTTCAAATGATACGTTTATTTTTGATAATACCCCTCCAGTCAATAGTTTACTCCATTCTCAAATATTCTAGCTAGTCACAATACAAAAAACTTATTTAGTTCAGATACATTTAACCTCGACATCTCTTCTCTCTTATCTTACAGAAAGTAATATCTCTTTTCTTTCTCAGCTCGCAGAAAGTAAATTCCTTTCAAAATCAAAACCCTACACACAAATCTTTTTATTTTCTTTCCAGTTCGTGAAAAGTGTTAGAGCTTTAATTTCATCGAAACTTACCTACTGATAATCTTTCCCTCTGCCATTCAAGTTTAGGATTTAATTTGACCTTCTCATACTGTGTACTGAAGCTAGTCATCTCCCTCCTCTCCTTTCTTGGATTGCTAACCTATTATTATAAATTATACTCTTGTTGCAGAATGACGCAAGAACGTCGTTCAACATCTTGATCATCTCCAAAGGTATATTTTCAATTTCTATTATTGTCACTAAAAAAAATAGAGTTTTTGCGACGAATTTGGTGACGAAAAAATAAAAAAATTTTGTCGCTAAATGGTTTTGCGACGAAAAGTTTTTCATTGCTAAAAAACCTATCGCAACTTGTGGCGACAAAAATTTTAAAATTCGTCGCAAATTTAGCGATGAATTCTAAATTCGTCATAAAGTTCGTCGTTAATTTTTGCAACGAAATAGTATTTTCGTTCCAAAAA
>NW_027429906.1:0-1050 GCF_044706935.1 Curcuma longa | reverse complement strand
TGTAATACCCGTAATTTCTGTGATAATTTCTGGATAATTATGTATAAAAATGATAGATTAAATTATGTTAAAAAGGATGATTAATAATTATCAATTTAGGCTTTAAAAATTTAATAGGCCTAAAAGGATGCTTCTTGATGGGTTAATTGCTTGTAGGCTTTGCTAGGAAAAAAAATAAATATGTAGGTGCCAGGGATTGAACCTGGGACCTAATGTATAGCAAGCCATGAGTTAACCATAGGAGCCAATGAATGTTGCTTGAGAAAGAAATAAGAGAAATGAATTTGAATACAGGATGACATCATCCTCATTAAATGCATGAGTTACAAGTGCAAATTCCTTTCATGGCTTTCTCTCATTTTGAATCAACGAAAATTCAAGATATTTTATTTGAATTTCGAAATGGATGAGGTGGAGGAGGGTTACAAGAAGGACAATTAAGAGGATTTAAGAGGAGGGGGGTTACACAAGGGGAGTTAAGAGGGGGGTTTATAGCCTTAATTCTCTTCTCTTCATTTCATTTTCTTCCTCTCATTTGCTATTGCCGAAACCTCCTTTCCTTGCATCCTCAACCTTGTGTGGCCGACCACCATTGGAGCTCCTTCCATCCACAAGCTTCTAAGGAAGGGTTAGGGAGAAAGTTTAAAGCAAAAAGGAGAAGGTAGGTCTTGCTATGGTTTGGTTTCTCTTCTTGTTTTCTTTGTTTTCCTCTTTGGTTTCTTTTCCTTGGCCGAGAGATCTAAGGGTGCTCTCACCATCATCTTTTTGTCAAGTAAAGAGGTTAGATCAAGGGCTAAGGGAAGGGATCCAAGAAGAAGAATAAAAAGCAAAAGAAGGGACAAAAGACTTGTAAGTATTGTTGGGTCTTTTGCTTTCCTTTCTTCTCTCCTTTAGGTTTCTTGTCTTTTTACTTCTCATTTTGGCCGAAAGACACTAATGATGGTTTCATCATGATATGGTCAAGAGAAGGTTTTAACGAAGAGGCTTGGAGAATTGGGAAGAAACCAACAAGGCTAGCAAAAAGGACAACAAGGCAAAGAAGTTGTCTTT
>NW_027429905.1:0-4615 GCF_044706935.1 Curcuma longa | reverse complement strand
GGACGGAGATCCAGATCGCCAACAATTCTCGCAATCGGGGAAGATCCAGGAGGAGTGTGCGACGCTCAGGACTTCCAGATCGGCGACCGAGAGTTTGTTTTATTTTTACTGTCCTAATTTCAATTTATTTTATTGTAATTGTTATTGGACTGTAAGACGGATTTCTTCACCTCCGTACATCGTTTAGAAAGGGAGACCACTAGTGGACGGGCGCCTCCCGTACATAGGCCTTGGATGTACTAACCCTGGGGGGTTAGGAATCAAGTAAATCCGTGTGTCCTCTTTATTATTTTCTAATATTCCACTGCGAGTTGTTTTTTAGTTAACAAACAAATTCGAAAAAGCCACACGCGCTATTCACCCCCCCTCTAGCGCGTACAAGATCCTACAATTGGTATCAGAGCCGGTGCGCTCTTGATTGGACTAACCGCCAAGGGAGCAAGACGGCAAAGATGGAGGGGGAAAAAGGTAATATTTTAAATTTATATTTTAAATTTTATATTATATGTTTTAAGTGCAGGGAGAGAGGACACTACAAAAATAAGTGCCCTACTCGAAAGATTCGGACGGCACCACCGGCGGCAAGGAGCAACCGATGCCAGGAGCCTGGAGAAATAAGGACCACATCAAATGCTTCAAGTGGCAAAAAAACGGCCACTACAAGAACCGGTGTCCGAAAAGGAAGACGACGAAAAAGTCAGAATTGGGAGAAGCGATTCCAGTAAGTAGTTTAATTTATGAAAATACCCCTTACAAATTTAGATTCAAATTTAGATAAATTTAAAAATTTAGATAATTTAGAAAATTCAAATAGATAATTTGACTTACGGTTTTTACAAAAATTTAAATTTAGATAATTTTTTTTAATAATTCAAATTTGGAATTTAAAAATATTATATAATAATTTAAGAAAATTTAGAAAAAATCTTGAGATCATATCTCATTTAAACAAATCAACCATATTATCAGAAGGTGTTAGCTTTAATTATTTGTAAAGGGATTTCAGGTCTCATTCTCTTTTCATGCAAACAATTAATTATCTACATGACATGACAAAAAATGGTATGACATAATTAATCCAACTAATCATGGCAAATTATATGATATGACATAATTAATGCAACTAATTATGATTATTTCCAGCCATAGTTGTCATAAATCTAATTTAATAAAATATGGTAAAGAATCTGATTTCATAAATCAAAATTCTTTAATTAGATTAGGAAACAAATTTCCATATCTAATCACATATTTTATTTTTAGAAAATATAATCTTTAATTAAGAAAATCTAATTAATTAGGAAACAAATTTCCTAATCCAAATTTCCTAACAAATTAGGAAATTCTACAATTAGAAATTCTAAATTAAATCTCAAATATTTTCTTTTAAGGAAATAAAATTATTAATTAAGAAAATCTAATTAATCAGGAAATAAATTTCCTAATATGAAATTTTCTAACAAATTAGAAATTTCTATAATTAGAAATTCTGAATTAAATAATAAAATTTTCTATTTTAGGAAATAAAATTTTAATTAAGAAAATCTAATTAATTAGGAAATAAATTTCCTAATCGAAATTTTCTAACAAATTAGAAAATTTCTATAATTAGAAATTCTAAATTAAAATATCAAAATTTCCTAAATTAGATCCACGACTAACTACTACGCGTAAACAATTTTACGCGTAGGCCTTGCACGATCTGGCTCTGATACCACTGTTGGGATCGTCCCGGTGCAATGCGCGTGTCTACACGTTTCGTAAACGTGCGCAGCGGAAATATACAGATAATTAAAACTAATTATTATCACACACACGCATGCAATACAGGAAATAACATGTGTACAAGGCATGACAGGAAATTAAAATTTTCAGAATAAAATTTATTCTACTTGCATAATTAAAATTTGCAGAATAAAATTATTCTAAACGTGTACCTCGCGATGACGATGTTGAGCCGTGTTGAATCAATCGAGCGATCCTCGTCCGAGTCCCGCCTCTACTGGTGATCCACGCCAAGCTCCCGTCTGGACGGCTTCGGAAGCCACGAGTCGCGTCATCGTCTTCGGTACTAGCCGATGATCGATGACGATCGAATCGAGAGAAGCCTTATTCCGGAAACCACGCAACAACATGTGTCGCGATCGTTCCGGGGCTTTCTAACTATCATCGAGAATCGTATTCTCGATGTAGGTTTGGTGATCAATCTTGACCGCCAAATTAAAACAAACAAACGGAAACTCTTTCCGTCAATGATGGAACAATTTCCGAAAGTTTCACAAACTTCCGCAAGATTGACAGATGGTCATTGATCAGTTAGAATTGATTGGGAACGGTCGGAAAACCGATCCGATGGCTAGAAACAATTTTTCCGCCAATCGAACAATCAATTTCAATGCCAAGACCATTATACAATCAGAGCCTTCCCTTTCTTACAATACAATACAGAGTACTGGTCGACTACACAAAACAGAGACACTTCTCTGTTCCGGTCATCAACGCTAAGGTGAACACAAAGGCAAAGATGAACACAAAGGTAGAGGCTCTCCTCTGTTTCGGTTAGCAACACAAACCAGTCTCTCCCCTTTCTTCTCGCGTTCAACCTCAAAGCACAGAAGCTCCGAGCAGAGGACGCTGACGGCGGCAGCTCTTCTCCCTCGAGGGCTGAAGGATCAGAGCACGGCGGCGGCGAATCCAGCAGCTCCAACTTCTCTGGTTCTGGCATCGAGCTCACGAGGAAGGAAAAATCAGCAACCCTCTTCACTGGTTGTGGCGTCGAAATGGGCAGAGACCTCCTCCGGCGCTCGGTTTCCTTCGGTCAGGGACGGCGCCGCTCTGGTTTTTCCGCGTGCAGAGAGAAGCTAAGGCGCGGGAGGAAGACGACCCACGCGAAGGAGACGGCTAGGGCTTCCACCTCGTTGCTCCTTGCACTCGCGAAGATGGAGGGAAAACCTAGGTTTCGTTGCTCTCCCATGACCCGGCGGCGCCTCACGCAAAGAAGGAAGAAGAACCTCTCTGTTTTTGACGCGAGAAGCTGAAGATGCTACAGTACGATACTTTTAAAAGGATCAATTAGGTTTTCTTTGGTTAATTGGTTTAGCCTGAACCGGACTAACTTAAATTAGATTTAAGTCAAATCAAACCCAATTAGCATTTTAAGCTTGAACCGGTTTCAAGATTAAATCAAACACCAAAAGCCAAAATCCTAATTCATATTAAACCAATCATGTTACTGTAGCAAACCAAATCGGATCGGGTTCAAGACTAATTCACTTGGTTCACTAACCAAACGAATTCCGATTTGACCCAAACTAGTTTTGCTTGTTTCGTCTTCGCAAGACGAAACTCTACTCATCTCATCCGCTCTGCCAAAATCTCTTCCATCGCGAACCAAACCAAGTTGGTTCAATTCGGTTCAAAATCGAATCATTTGGTTTACTAACCAAACGGTCTCTGATTTAAACGAAATCAGTTTCGTTCATTTCGTCTTCGTAAGACGAGTTCCATCATTTTGTCCATTGTCTGGTCTCAACCAGATTTTATCTCTCTCATTCTGAGAATCCAATTCTCAAACTCGTTTTAAGTCCTTCGGAGAACTTGTAGTGCGTGTGACCCAATAGGTTCCCGGTTATGTTGGTCGTCCATAATTAACCATTAATTACGGAACGATCATGAGTGACACCTAGTAGTATATCATGATCCCCAATTGACCGAAAAATCAACGATTGATTCCAGAACATCTTCTAAACCCTTCAGCAGCTACACTGAATCGTGCCTCGTTCCTTTCACCGTCTTATACCCGCTTGGTTCAGGACATGGTCTATGTGTCGGTCCCCACTAGGCTGACTACGTCACACCTAGCCCAAGCTGCTTTCTTGTCCTGTGGATTCAAGTTACTTATACACGTATCCAAAAGTATCGTACTCTTAACATGTAATGCTTTGGCCAAAGACTTTTAGTAACAATCCTGACAAGCGGCCGCAGGGTATACGTCTCCTTTTCTCAAGGAGCGGTGAATCCTCTGTGGGCTATTCAAACACCTTCGGACACTTCGACTTATACCCAATCATCTCGGGTCCACACCTCCTCGGAGATGCTTACTTAAGATGTCAAAGTATAAGTCTCCATGACCAAGGTGACTTGAATACCGCAAGTCAAAGGAAACTCGCACTTAAGCTGCATTGAGATCTTCATTGACATATATATAAAACCATATGAAGTCTCAAGACAGGTCACTCCAATGAACTGGTTACCTTTAACCAGCATCCACGTTTAACTCTCAACATCTAATGTTGACAGCAGTGAGATCAGCTGCTTGGCTAACCAAGGAGTTCAAAACGTGCTAGTCTCGACAGAATCGATGACGTCCGTGCTCATCAATCCTCGACTAGGGATAATTCCAATACATTCATAATTACACGTGTAGAGATGCTCACTAGTTGTGATCCAATCACAAATTCTCTCATGCTATGAATCGTATTGCGGACATTCAGTATTCGAGTTTAAGATCCAATCAAACACATATGGAATGTGCACTCAAATAGTGAATTGCTATTTATCTAATAAATAGTATAACCGTAAGGCGATTGCCTTAGGACACCTCTCAAATCTAACA
>NW_027429904.1:0-2463 GCF_044706935.1 Curcuma longa | reverse complement strand
GTGTTGGGTTGCAAGGGTGCAAATATAGTCCCACATCTAAAGTACATGGAAAAGATCATGGGGTTAAAAGGATGAAAAGTATCTCCATTGGTATGAGACCTTTTGGGGAGAGCCCAAGAACAAAGCCATGAGGGCTTAGGCCCAAAGTGGACAATATCATACCATTGTGGAAATATTTTGATTCCATCAATTTTAACAAGTGGTATCAGAGCGAGACCGTTCTTCATCGGACTAACCGTTGGATAGGCCCATGGAGTCCAGATCTAACCATGTGGTTTGAACCTTAAACAAAGAAAGTGGGTGCTCCCGTGTAAAGTCAAGAGGACCCAGACACTAGGTGAGAAGTCCTAGTACGTAGGTCGGATGGATCGAGGGGTAAAAAGTCCTAGTTGCGACTAGGTGGAAAGTCCTAGTAGGTCGGATGGACCGAGGGGCAAAAAGTCGCTTGCTGCGGCTAGGTGGGAAGTCGCTGGTGCAGGCCGGGTGGCCGGGGCGGAAACACTGGTGGGTCGAAGATTCAAACATCAAAAACGACATTGAGGGGGGCCTGTGGTCCTTTGTTTGAAGGGGGGATTGTTGGATTGCAAGGGTGCAAACATAGTGTCACATCTAAAGTACATGGAAAAGATCATGGGGTTAAAAGGATAGAAAGTATCTCCATTGGTATGAGGCCTTTTGGGGAGAGCCCAAGAACAAAGCCATGAGGGCTTAGGCCCAAAGTGGACAATATCATGCCATTGTGAAGATATTTTGATTCCATCGGTTCTAACATTATGTCATAAGTTAGCCACGTAGACGACAACACGACTGAAGCGTCTTGTACTAGTCAGCTGTTCATGTGGAGGTGGAGCATGTAGGGCCAACCATTGGATTATATGAGTCCAGGTTAGTCATGTGTCACCTTCGGAATACCCCACCTAATGAGGGTGTCAGGAGATCGAGGTCGAATAAGATCTTGCTCATTGAGGATCCTTTATAGTTCAAGGATGACAATGACCATTGTGAACGAGAAATGAGTCTCGATGAGTTCTAGTGGTTCTATCCAATATATGGGTTCTAAAGGGAGGTGAATACCTGTTCGGATTTACTTATCAAGTATATTTAGGTTTTATCACATGTCCCACCTTAAGTCGGATTGAGAAGCACAGTCTAATGAAGTCCGATTAAACAAGTATAGGATGACTAATAGTGAGTAACAGAAATACTCAATTTTTGAAGAAGATTTAGCTCTAGCATGTGAGAAGAACTTGATCCACGAATCGGGGCATACTAGGAACAATAATAAACATACCAAGAGCACTTCCAAATGTCAATCATAATCCGATAGAGGAGCTCGATGTTGCATCCATGAGGATAATAATAAGAATATTTCAAGTACCCAACATCAACTATAATATGATCGGAGAGGGGAACTTAATCTCGTGATGAGGATAATGCCAAGAATATCAATCATAATCAGATCGAAGAGAGAAGCTCGATTTTACGATCACGAGGATATATATTCTTATGCATAATTAAATTATATAATATCTAAAATATATGATCAATTTTTAAAAACTTTCCCTAAATAAAGATTCGATAATTATTTATCAAATCTATCAAGTATTTTGTCATGTATACAATATATACATGTCAATCCAATATATTTTATTTTTCACTATAATTTTAATAAATTAATTTTGATCTAATCAACTTTTAACTAATAAAGACTTATTAATCTCATTCTATTCCATGTATTAAAGGAATGAGATTGCACTCTTAATTTAATTAAAATTACTGAAGTTTATAATGAATAAATATACCTATGATTGATCGATCTAACATATCTCATAACCAAATTCATTATACGAGAAAATACTAATCGTCTAAAAGAGAAACATAGAACAGATCTATTCAAACTAATCATCATTTATTTTGATGAAAACATCTAAAACATTCTCATGAATCATCAACTAATCAAGGAAGTAATGGCGGACGACATTTGGGGTCGCAAATCGGGCATACCGACAAACACTCTTCTATCGACACATGACAATTCCTCTTACCCACATAGGCTATGCAACAATAGCAAGGGCTAATGTCCTTACACGTTGACTTTTTACAGAAAGTCAACACCAACTTGCTCTGGTTCTTGTTCATCATATCGATCGATTGATTTTCATGAAACATCATTTGAGTCACTCGCCTTATATATCATATGAGAAAAAAGATCATAAGAATATATTTTCTCTAGTAATGAATTAAGATTAATTATCATATCGATCGATTGTTATATTTACCTTGATTATAAGAGCATGAGCCGATGAGAATGAGTAATACTATGATCAAGCTAATCGCCTTCATCGATCCTTGCTATGAACGTGCTTTAGAAATGTTGAAAGTCGACTACTATATATATAGTGTTTTAGGTTCGAAAATTAGAAATAAATAAATAAAAATAAAAATAGAATGCAGTAATAAATA
>NW_027429903.1:0-2099 GCF_044706935.1 Curcuma longa | reverse complement strand
ATTGTTGTCAAGCATGGCTAGGGATTAGGAACCAAGGATCTAGGGCTTGGTTTGGAACTGTATAGAGGTAAGATTCTTGAATCCAATCGGTGATGATGATGAAGTTGGTAAACTGATTGGTTGATGAATTTGCTCTGTTCAGGCTGATGTTGTTGGATCTGTAGAGAAGAAGAAAGGAAGAGGAATCTCAGCTTAGATCTACGGCCGGATTTGGATCAGATTTGAGGTAAGTTTTCCTTGTTAGCTTTATGTTGATTAGCAACGAGTTGGAGCAATTGGTTTGAGTTATGATGTATGGTGTTAGTGTGGGATTAGGTTTTGATATTAAATTAATTGTATTAAATTGTTAATACAACTAATTAATTATTTGATTAAACCCTGGTAATAACAACCTAATGGTTAGATTAGTCTAACCCAAGTTAGGTTAATTGAATAGAATTAAACTAACTTTGGTTTGATTAGGGTTTCTTTGATATATCATGGTCATTTAGGATGTTATTATTCTTCTTGTAGGACCCTGAGTGATTATAGGACTTTGATACTATACGAGGATCTATTTGGGGGTTTTATTGTTTGATTTGTGATATATCAGGTGGGTAATTTAATGTATTTGGTCAATACAGTTCTTTCCTATTTTTCAGTGCATGTTTTATTCTCTATTGTTGTTGATTAGTCTTTTGATCACTTTCCTATTCTTAGATGTGGATTAGATACTTATGCTACTTTTGTTTCCTTCATGCTTGCCCTTGATACCGTTGATCTTTGATAATCAATTCTGTTGTATGTCTTGTATCTCTGTATTTACAGTTTTCTTATGGATCCTTTGTGTTATTATTTATATCATGATACCTATGATCATTAGAGATACTTTACTTATGATACCTGTGATCATTAGGGTTTTATACTTACGCATGTTGATTAGCATGGTAGATGCAGATTACTGTGATTTGAGCATCTCATCATGATGTATGATAATGATTGTAAATTCCAATGTTGTGGGTCTATCGTGATGGTAGTTGGCCTTTAGTGGCATTACTATATAGGTGGTTATGATACCCTATTTCCATCATGGTGATGGTGGTTGTATGGCAGTGTACGCAGCCGAGTTGATGATCTGATCTCGACACTGGTTAGGGGTGGTACTCAGAGAGTATATGGATGATACTCAGGGACGAGTATTAGTGGACAGATATCGGCCATAGGATATATGTAGCTATATATGACTACCTATTGATTGGGTCACCAGACTACTTTATGGTAGGGCTGGAGCTATGGCCATTTGGATGTCGGACACCCTCAAACTCATATATATACATGAGTGCTGGAGCGAGTGTAGGCAGTTGCATCATGCATATGTGCATCATGTGCATGATATATATGTATTGGACCACACGTATACCGCATTTTGGTTGTATACTTGGTTGATTCTTGATTGTTGCATTATGTGTGACATGTCATTCATATAATGCATTACATGGGATTTATGTTAGTTGTTTATTACCTGCAGATATATTATTGATCACATGTTGATTTCTGGTATGTATCTGTACTCTTGCTATTTGTTCATGCACTGTCTTTCTTATTATCCACTGAGTATTTTTGTACTCACTATTTGGACTCTGAGATTTTTCTATCTTCCCAGATATTAGGTAGGAGCTTACAGATTAGGCCAGAGATCCGCCAGTCATGTCATCTCCCAGCGAGGATTTCATAATTGTCTTTGTGTGGTTGTATATGTTGTGATGTGGTATCCTGTGTGTAGTTTGTCTACTTTTTGTAGTATCGGATTCTATTTCCTATCCATGATTTTGTCGTTGTATTCCTTTACGTTTCCGCATTCGTAACTTCGGACTTTTGTTACTTTACAAGTTTATTCGTTAATAGTTGTGTAGAATTAGAAATTTCTTTCTTATGCATGTGTAGGATGTGTAAGTGGCCGTGTGGGTCACCTTTACTTTTGTGTAGTTGTATAAATCCATATTTTGTAGTATGGATAGGCCGTGTGGGCCTTATTACATGTTTGTATTCAGGGAATTGTCATGGATACTGGGGAGATGCTGCCGAAATTTTTTGGACGGCTATCTTCTCGGGTCATGACA
>NW_027429902.1:0-5843 GCF_044706935.1 Curcuma longa | reverse complement strand
GTTGGGACCGATGCGTTCACTAGAGGGGGGTGAATAGTGATTTTTTAAACTTTCCTGCGAAATCGTTAGCGGAAGCAAAAATAAAAGCAAAGAAAAGATCACAATCGCTAACCTGTTGATTTACTTGGTATCCACTTCTACGAGGTGACTAATCCAAGGATCCACATACACCGAGCACCTTTCCACTATGAAAATTCTTCCTTTTCAAAGATCACTTTGAAGGTGGAGAAACCCTTACAGAATCAGCCTCTTTCTTTCACAATATATAGATTGAAGTTTGAGGAAGAAGAAAATGGGTTTATAATGATTGAGATTGTTCAAGAATGTAGAAAAGTGAACTGTTGTAAACCCTAATCGTCGAGCTGCATTTTTATATAATTTTGTACATCAGTCGACTGCTCCAAGGGCCAGTCGACTGATGGGCTTCAACGGCTCTTTGATTTG
Organism: Curcuma longa; assembly: GCF_044706935.1. Taxonomy (NCBI): domain Eukaryota; kingdom Viridiplantae; phylum Streptophyta; class Magnoliopsida; order Zingiberales; family Zingiberaceae; genus Curcuma; species Curcuma longa. The sequence goes on along the minus strand of NW_027429902.1, from coordinate 5,399 downwards.
CATTTAATTCTCCAGCTGTAAGCCCAACGGTTGTTTATCAGTCGACTACACCATCACCAGACTGATACCAGTCGACTGGTCAAGTCAACTGAATTTTTTGTTTGAGCTTCAGTCGACTAATGAACAGTGCCAGTCGACTGATCAAACTGAAACCTCTGTGTGTGCTTCTGATCAACCACTAGTCGACTGAATGAACAGTGCCAGTCGACTGTTCATCAAGCTGAAACTCCCCTTTCAGCGTCTTCTTCAGCCCTTAGCCTTGACGCAAGCTTTTAAACGTCTTCCACAAGCCTCGTGCCCTTCCTTGCACTAGCTTGAGACATATCCCTCAGCTTCGTCGTGCTAAGTCTCCCTTTTGTCCAAGAGGTCTCGCCTCCGGGATTTCATCCTTTGCCAAGAGACCTCGCCTTCAGGACTTCATCCTTTGCCAAGAGGCCGCATGCCTCCGGGACTTCACCAATTGCCAAGACTTTATTCCTGGACTTTCCTGGGGCTCAAACCACACAAGTTAGATCACCAACATTGCCTAACTTAAACTCATTTTAGCCAAACATTAAAATCCAAATCACTTGGGGTAGGATTGCACCAACAATCTCCCCCTTTTTGATGTTTGGCAAAAGTTCATTTAAGTTAGGTCTTTAATACAATAATATAAAATGACAACAATTAATCACAGTGATGATAACTGAATCAATAAGCATGATCATCATTATAAAAGCATTAAAGTCTGACTAAGCATGAAAAGCATTAAAGTCTAACTTTAAACAACCCATTCTCCCCCTTTTTTTTTGACAATCATCAAAAATTATGAATTAAAAAAAATAGACATAGATAAGAGGTAGGGCAAGATCTCAATAAGGAGCCTAATATGTCAAATGTGACTATTTTTGGTATGAGCTCCCCCTAAAATCCTACTCCCCCGAGCACCAACAATCGGTTTGTTACACTTAAGTTATAGGTTTTGAACATTCCTATAGACCATAAATATGCTCCTAGAGCATGCATCAATTAATAGAGGTCAAAGGATGTCCAACTCGCAAGAAACAAGGTCAAAACAGTGAAATTCAGACATATCAGTTGACTGGTATCTGAAGAAGTCGACTGATGTCTGAAAACTTAATTTTCAGATTCAACTTTGAAAATGCATAAGTAATTCAGTTTTCGTCCAAAAATTATGAAATTTTATACTGTAATTACTCACATCATATATGATCAGGAAAAAATATTTGAAGAAGTTTTCCTTATTAAAATAATATTTTGATACTATGTATCAAAAATATAAAACTCTAAAGCTTTTAAAGGTTTAGTATCAACATTGATGAAGAATATGATTTCCTACAAATAGATATTTCTAGGGTGCTTCCAAATCAACATGAAATGCTTCCAAATCAGTCGAGCACCAGTCGACTGATGAACAGTGTCAGTCGACTGATCAAGCTGAAACCTCTGTGTGTGCTTCTGATTAGCCATCAGTCGACTGCATGAACAATGTCAGTCGACTAATCAAACTGAAACTCCCCTTTCAGCTTCTTCTCAGCCCTTAGCCTTGACGCAAGCCTTCAAACGTCTTCCACAAGCCTCGTGCCCTTTCTTGCACTAGCTTAAAACGTTTCTCTCAGCTTCGTCATGCTAAGTCTCCCTTTGCCAAGAGGCCTCGCCTGCAGGACTTTATCCTTTGCCAAGAGGTCGCGCCTCCGAAACTTCACAAATTGCCAAGACTTCATTCTAGAACTTTCCTGTGGACTCAAACCACACAAGTTAGATCACCAACATTGCCTAACTTAAATTCATTTTAGTCAAATATTAAACTCCAAATCACTTGGGGCAAGATTGCACCAACACCACATACATCACTATATATGAGTTCTAGTAGTTCCTTTGCTCGTGCACCTATCTTGGTGAAAGGATTCTTATCATTTTGCCTTGTAAACATGATTCGCATGTATCTATCGGCTCTAATTCAAAAGAGTCCAAATACCCAGTACTGAGTAATCTAGCGATGCGTTTCTCGATTACATGACCAAGTCTACGGTGCCAAAGATATGTCAAGTTTGAGTCATGCAGTTTCTGTTTCTTGCTTTCAATACAATAAATTGATTCATCTAAGTTAAGAATATAAAAACCATTATTTAATAAACCATTCCCATAGAACACATTGTTTAAATAAAAGGAACATGACTTGTCCTTGAACTGAAATAAAAAATCCCTTGGCATCCAAACTCGACACCGAAATGATATCCTTTGAGAAATTAGGAACAAAATAATAGTTTTCTAAATTCAAAACAAGTCCACTAGGCAAATTTATTGAATAAGTTCCTATAGCTAACGGAGCAACTTTCGCTCTATTAGCTATTCGTAGGTCCATCTCGCCCTTGGACAATCATTTGCAGTCACCTAGACCTCTAACATCAGTGCATCACTTATAAGTGACACAACCTTGATTGTGGTTCCAAAGGGCTAAAAGGATCAAATGCTGTAAAGAGAGTGAGTAATGATAAATGAATAAGGCAACAATGACAAATGAGAATCTCACAAGTGTTACATTGGCGATCACTAACATCATTCATTGCAAACAGGGGTGGAGCCAAGAGGGGGCAGTAGCCACCGCCCCCCCCCCCCCCCCCCCCCCTAGTTTTTTGATTTATTAATATATTTATTTTAAAATTAATAATTAATTATTAAATATTTAAAATGTGGTCTTCTCTCGTGGAAATCTGCCTCCGCCCTTGATTGCAAACCAAAATGGACAGGGGAAAAAAGAGAAGTGCAAAAGGAGCATTATTCTTACAACCAAAATGCACAAACCCAACCAATTTCTTGCTAACTTAAGAAGACTAAATTGTTAATACTTCAAAAACTGTCAAGATAAGGGACCAAGTTGTCCAGCAGCTGAACCCACTACTGGCCTTGATTATATTGCTTGGTGATGAGTCTCATAATCAGATCGTGCTAATAAATCTGTTGCTAACATTAGCAACATTATTTTTGGAGACAATTAACACTGTCACTCAACTATTTTATGCCCTTGGGGTATAATGCACATTTAATAGTACATTTTGTCATGTTTAGAGCTTGCCTTAAGGACAGAGTGTGCAGAAATAGAAGTTTACTGACAAGCTGAGGCAAAAAAGTTGGAATATGTACCTTTTAGAGATTTGGGAGCACCAGCACATAGATAATAAAATATATGGTATGATCGCTCACCAACTGCACATTGTACCACTCTTGACTGCATAAGCGAGAAACGATTTGATATCAGTAATGGAGGATGAGCAAAATTAAAGAGAAGAAAAAAAGAGCATGAGGCAAATAGAGTACCTTCTCAAGTAAAACTGCTCACGCAAACCACGTGTTCCGGTTGAAACTGCTTCAGGATACGTCACCGGACCTCCTCGATGTTGGTCTTGAACAGTAGGTGATGAGGGGTGTAGTAACAACTTCGTCGTTGCTGGAGACCTCGCTGGAGCAGAGAATGACCAATAACAGCTTCGAGAATGACCTGCGATCACAATGAACGTCAGTAGGAAGGCCAGGGGGTGCCCTGGCGCGACCACTCCGACGATCAAGTCAGGGACGGCGGAGGAAGAAGATGAACAGTAGAAAATAGAGAGGAGTTGAGAGTATGAGAGTTGCCAGAGAGAGTACCTGCGGAGCGGAGTGGCCTTTTTAAGGAGAGATGAGCGTGCATACCTGTCACGTCATCATTTAAGGAATGTCTTGTCATGATTACTGAAGTGGCAGGAACAATCGAGTTCCTTGTCCCATCGCCGGTAAGGCAGTATCTTGTCACAATCTGAGTGTGTAGCGGGGCAAGCCGTAGGGAAATGCCTTGATTGATGGGGGGCATGGGTCTGTCAGAGGTTATGATGAGGTGGGTCAGGGCATTATGAGGAGGGTAGTTATACTGAAATGTAGGGCACGCTTGAAGGGAAGGATTCGACTACTATATGGCCGAACGGAAGGACTTGGCGTGTAGTTAGCCGAATGGATGGATTCGACAAGGCGTCTGCCGAATGGAAGGATTCGGCGAGGCGTCGGCCTAATGGAAGGGTTCGGCGAGGCGTCTGCCGAATGGAAGGGTTCGACGAGGCGTCTGCCGGATGGAAGAGTTCGGCGAGGCGTCTGCCGAATGGAAGAGTTCGGCGAGGCGTCTGCCGAATGGAAGGATTCGGTTCGTGATTAGCCGAAAGGGGCACCCGACCTGTAATTGGTCGAATGGAGGATGCGGCGTAGTACTTGCCGAGTAAAGGTGTTCGGTGTATAGTTATCCGAATGGGTGGATTAGGTATGCGTTTGAACGAATGGAGTGAGTCGGCGTGCCTTTAGTCGAGTGAAGGTTCTTTGCCGGTGCAGGCTTGTACTACCCAAGGGAAATTTGATTTGGCGAGTGGGGACCCCTATGATAGGACTCTCTCCAGACTCGAGTCTAATCCTGGCTAACCCCACGATTTATCCCCGGAACACCACGTCATCACAAAAAATAAAGAAAATGAAGTTATTCGAGTCATTATGGAGGAACAAGAAAAAAACTCACCAAAATTAATTAGGGAAAACTTACATGTTTGAATTGAGGCACCAGATATTTTTCCAATCACACTAAAATGAATTTCAATCAGTTTGCCCTGTGACAAGAAACCAAGATTTTGCAAAATTCAATGGCGGCTTTGGAAGAAAGTGGTACAGATTCTAGAACTAGAATGAGAATTATCGAGTCTTTTTTTTTATCATTTGCTAAATCATTAGAATTTCTAGCATATGTTGCAGTAAAAAATTTGGCATACATATCTCATAAGCATGAGGCAAAAGCCAGGAATTAATAAATTCTCTTACAAAGCGACTGGAATTGTCATTTCTTAATGTTCTTGCATTCCCAAAGGCTTCAAGTAATAGTTTATTTAAAGTTATTTAGAACAAGTAATAAAATATTACTATTAATCGTAGTCCATCTCTTTTGATAGTTTCAGCTTCAATAATTTGTCTCATAAATTTCATCACTTAATAACCACATTGTTTATCATCTGGTTGCCGATGAGCCCATGATAATTGGAAACAATTTGTTAAAGATAAATATACATATTAAAATATATGTTAAACATAATTACACATATCTGTACTAATTTTCACATTAATTTTTTTACCTTCCTTCTTCTTGTTTGAATTAAACAATCTTAAGGCCCTGCATACATTAATAATATTTGATATATGAGTATTTTACTGAGTGAAGTTCATTTCATAAAAAAATGAGTGTGACCTCACATTTCCACTATATATTTTCATCTTTATAGTTGTATGCTCAATGACTAAAAATAATCCAACAAATATATACCTCCTTGTAAGGTCAAAACGCATATGAGCATCAATGAAAAACTGGGCATAAACACATAGTTATGTCACACTAC
>NW_027429901.1:0-1659 GCF_044706935.1 Curcuma longa | reverse complement strand
GCATGACAAAAGGAACGAGATGGCAAGCATCGAGGAGCGGGCCCTACAGAATATTTTGCATAGCCTGAGCGAGATGGAGTTAATCTTGCAAATGAAGGAAGTGGATTTCTCACATCGGTCAAACGCAGAAGGAGGAAGACGGGATTTACTCCCTCAGAGTGCGCAAAGATCTCAGCCAAGTGATCAAAATTACTGGAGGAAGAGTTTACCAGAGTTAAAGCAAAATCGAAGAGATCTGTGGAACCTGGTTGAAAGAATGAAAAGGATAAGCATGGAGATAAAGCAGATTCGCCCGTGAAGCGTGATGGACCCAAATCTTTAAAAGCAGGAATCAAATCGTCCTATCGCTTCTCTCTTTATGTGAATTATTGTACTTTATGTATTATTAGTTTGCTTTATTCGCTGGCATCGAGAGCTGAGCCCCGGGGAGCCGCTCAAAATGTCTACAGCTGTATTCCTTAGGAGTGAAGTAAAGAATATGGCAGACAGCGTTTCGACTAGTCTACGGCAAGCCATGCCATCTTCCAGTCGAGTTGGAGCATAAAGCTTTTTGGGCTATTCAGTTACTGAATTTCGATTTGAAGAAGGCAGGGGAGAAGAGAAAACTCCAACTGAATGAGCTTGAAGAATTACGACTTGATGCTTATGAACATGCCAAGTCGTATAAAGAAAAGAACAAGTTGTGGCACGACCGGCATATCATGCGCAGAGAATTTCATGAAGGCGAGTTGGTACTACTGTTTAACTCACGCTGAAACTTTTCCCTGGGAAGCTTAAATCAAGATGGTCAGGACCTTTCCGGATTCAGAAGGTCTACCCATACGGAGCCGTTGATATTTCAGACGAATCATCAGGGACTTTTAAGGTGAACGGACAGAGGCTGAAAAGGTATTTACCAAAGGAAATCAATGAAGAGGAGGAAAGGCGAGAACTCTCGGAGCCACACCCCTCCCAACAATAAAAAAAACAAATAAAACATACATAAGGGGTCGAGCTTGAGACCTAAAACGAGCGCTTCTCGGGAGGCAACCCGAGCTTTATTTGCATCTTTGTTAGAAAATTTTATGAGTTGTTAATTCACAAAGGTTTTCTTCTTTATTTTTGCAGAGTTTCTTTACAGGATCACAGAGTTCAGCACGGTCTGACCGTGTTGGTCAACACGGCCGTGTTGAGGCTGACTCTACACACCAGCAAACGACACGGGTTGGCCGTGCTGTTTACCACGGCCGTGTCGCAACCCACAAGCTTCACAGGAGTTTTTCCAGAGTTCAACACGGGCTGACCGTGTCATCCAACACGGCCGTGTCAAGCAATAAACGGCCAGGTTTTGTTTTCCAGAAATAAACCTACAGAGATTAACACGGCCTGACCGTGTCATCCAACACGCCCGTGCCGCGACCTAGGGTTCCAGTATTTAAGCCGGGATTGAAGCGTTTTTCCACGCCCGTGCCGGCCCTAATTCTCTTCAGCGCGCATCCCTCTTTCCTCTCCTCTCAAAGCTCCCTTCTACCGCCCGGATTCTCCTCAACCATCGAGCTTTCAAGTCCAAGAAGGTGTTTCTCTCCACCTCAAGGCTGCCAACCATGTCAAAGAGGACAAGGAGAGGAGAAGCAAGCTCTTCCACCGGACAAGGAAGGGGTAAAGCACGCAACGAAGGTA
>NW_027429900.1:0-3030 GCF_044706935.1 Curcuma longa | reverse complement strand
CATGGGGTTCTATGCTTTTCGGAGCGGATAGAATCTGGATCGCAGGACGAAGATCCAGATCGCCAACAGCACGCCACGCGCGCTGCGGATGAATTATAACTTTCAACAGCTTGGAGTTATGCAACATGCAATGTGCGCTGCGGATAGCTTAATTGCGCGCTGCGGAAAGTCAAATTTGTTGTAGTGAAGTAACTTGAATCCACAAGATAACAAAGTAAGCTTGGGCTAGGTGTGACGTAGTCAGCCTACTGGAGATTGACTCTTCAACAGCTACATTGAAACGTGCCTTATTCTATTTACTGTCTTATACCCACTTAGTTTAGGACATGGTCTATGTGTACTAGTTCCCACTAGGCAAACTACGTCACACCTAGCCCAAGCTTGCTTTCTTGCTCTGTGGATTCAAGTTACTTGTATATGTGTCCAAGAGTGTCATACTCTTGACATGTAATACTTTGGCGAAAGATTTTTAGTAACAATCCTAAGAAGCACCGCAGGATATATATCTTCTTTTTCAAGGACCGGTGAATCTTCTGTGAGTTACTTAAACAACTCCGGACACTTCGACTTATACCCAATCATCCCGGATCTACACCTCCTTGGATATGTTTGTTTAAGATGCCAAAGTATAAGTCTCTATAACGAAGATGACTTGAATACCACAGGTCAAAGGAAACACACACTTAAGCTGCAGTAAGAAGGTAAGGGTAAGCCTATTAGGTTAGATCTACACGGTAAGATTGAGTTAGCCTAGTAGGTCAGATAGACTACAGTTATGTTTAGGTCAAACCTAGAGATAAGCTTATAGGAATCAGGAGCTGGAAGTCCAACCAAGGTGACTTGAATATCGCAAGTCTAAGGAAACTCACGCTTAAGCTGTATTGAGATCTTCATTGACATATGTATAGAACCATATGAAGTCTCACGGCAGGTCACTCCAATGAATTAATTACCTTTAACTAGCATCCACGTTTAACTCTCAATATTCAATGTCTCTAGCCAACGAGATTAGCTACTTGGTAAACCAAGGAGTTTAAAACGTGCTAGTCTCGACAGAATCGATAACATTCATGCTCATCAATTCCTCGACAAGGGATAATTTCGATACATTCATAATTGCACATGTAAAGATACTCACTAGTTGTGATCCAATCACAAATTCTCTCATGCTATGAATCGTATTGCAGACATTCAGTAAATGAGTTTAAGATCCAATCAAACGCATAGAAAATGTACAGTCAAATAGTATTTCTTCACTTAGCCTAAGGTTAATCGTCATGATATCCAATACTACACGCCTCTATTTGTTCATCAAATTTACTTTGAGGTAGAGATTAAAGGATCTATAAGGTTCATTTCGGTGAGAATCTTCTCAATTTGTATTTCTCTTCTATTGATGATCTTTTTGATCAATTGATATCGCCAAAGCACGTGTTTGAATCAATGGTGAGACCTAGGTTCCGTCACCTACGCGAATGCTTCATTGTTGTCGCAGTAAGCAAGTAATGTTTTAACAATGGTTCGAACTAATCTAAGTTTAGTGATGAACTTCCTGATCTAAATTGCTTTGTTTGCTGCTTCACAAGCTGCAATGGTGTCTTATTTAAAACACTTTCAACTTATTGCATCATAATTTAAAGTGAATATGTACCCATACTGGGACTTGAAATCATCCTTATTTGTCTAGTAACTGACATCAGTATATTTGCATGCAACCATATCACCATCTCCATATACCAACAACACATCCTTAGTTCTTCGTAAATACTTAAGGATCATCTTAGCAGCTGCCCTATGACCCATTCCTGGATCTGACTGGTATCCACTCATGACACTTAGAGCACATGATACATCAGGCCTCATACATATCATAGCATACATGATATACCCTATTGTCGAAGCATAAGAAATTTTATTCATGTAAATCCTCTCGTCTTTTATCCGTGGACACATAGACTTCAAAATGTGAACCCTATGCCTGATGGGTATGTAATCTTTCTTGGATTCAAGCATGCTAAACCGCTTTAGCACCTTGTCTATTTATGTAGACTATGAAAGACCGAGCAACCTCTTCGATTTATCTCTATAGATCTTAATTTCGAGGATAAGAGTCACTTCTCTCATATCTTTCATGGATGACATTTGACCATCCATAGTTTGACTGACTATAGAACAGGCATATCATTTTCTATCATTAATATGTTATCAACATATAACCATAGAAATACGATCACACTCCCATTAACGTCTCTATATACAAAGGGTTTGTCAAATTTCGTGAGAAATAAAACTCTTTGATTGGCTCACCAAAATAAATATTCCACCATGTTCCAAACTTGGTTTTAATGAAATCCATTTTTGACTATATGATTGTTAACAAATTATCCCTTTTTGAATGTTTCAAAACTTTTTCATAATCAATAATTTACACATCCTCGATGAGTAATATGTCATTCGATTCATTTACAAGAAATCTATATTTCTCTGGGATAATGTGTGTCCTACTGGATCGATGAAGAGGTTGTGTCTCAATAGGTTCAGCTAATGGCTCATCACTATGAATAATCAATTATGGTTCATGACTAGGTGCCTCATTAATGTCTATTTGAGTCTCTTGAATTTCACTAACTTCAACTCTACTCCCATTATTTTCTATATGAGAAACACTTGTAGGAATATAATATACCTTGAAACAATGATTTTTGTTCCGTGGAAGATTAGAATTGGTAACCCTCGTTTCTTTAGACCATCTCCATAAGAGTTCTATTCTTTCGCTCTGCCACACCGTTTTATTGGGGTGTACCAGGTGCAGACAATTGAGATTGAATCCCAGCCTCTGATAAGTAACTCCTAAACTCTCTTAAGAGGTACTCTCCATCACGATTAGACCGTAGTTGATGAGCGTAGATCATATATAGTATTTTAGCTTTGTTTTAACGCTCATCTACTTGTGATTCATTGCATATGCTACACTTTGTCACACCTTATTCTTTTATATTGCATATTTCTACTCTTTTGCTCGGAGATCTG
>NW_027429899.1:0-1565 GCF_044706935.1 Curcuma longa | reverse complement strand
AGCTAATACACAGTCCCTGTGGATCGATATCTTTTTATTACTTGACGACATTCCGTATACTTGCGGAACGCTATCATCTCTACACCTGCTTTTTGTTGTTTCTTTTCTTTTACATAGCAACAAGTAAATAAGACTTACAAAGATTGAAAGAAATGTAAACAATAAGTATCAAGTGATGAACATGATAGATAAAGTTTCAAGCATAAAAAAAAGATAACCAAATCGATTTAGAAAAGCCAAAGCTCTAAAACTAACTGATGAAAACCCATAGAGAGAAATCTCAAGAACTGACGCGTGGCTCAGATTGTCGTCTAAATGAGCACGTCAATTTAATTAATATTGAATCCCCTAACTAAAGTAGTATAGGGTAACTCGAGTCGTCTCTCAATGATTGTAGATGGTGTGTGATAATTCTTGTGGTTATTGTAATTGGGGATTTAGATTTTTCTCTTTTTGGATTGGATGGGGGGTTGTTGTCTTAAGTTCTACTTCTAAACAATGGAAAGAACACTAAGTATCAAGAACAAATTACATTAATAAAGTAAAGAGTGCAATAAGTAAATAAATGCATGAACAAAGAAACAAGCAAGAGAAATCTAAAGATAAACAACATTCAAAACTGTAAGAGGAATTTTAACAAACACTTGATATGCCAAAAATCTAATCTATGCTTAAAAATGGGGAAAAAGTTAATCTAATGATTCTCCCTATGTCCTTGGCCGGAGGTGGATGCGAGGTGACAAAAACTCCACGGAAGTGTACGCCTAAGGAGGATTCCTACACAATTTCAACACAAATCTCCGTGGTTCGAGCGGGAGGTGAGTCTATACTGGTGGAAAAGGAAATCCCATTGCCTCCTTGGTGGATGGATGATGGATGGATCGAAGAGGGAATCCCTTTGCCTTCTTTTCGGTGGCAATGGATGGAGATGAGACGGCGAAGAAATGAAGGTGGGTGGCGGCTAGGTCAAGTCCCAAAGGGAGAATAGCTGTTTCTTTCACAAAAATCAGCTTTTATACCCCAAAAAACTGTTCCGCGACACGGTCGTGCCTATCGGCACGGCCTGGGGTAGGCACCCCCTGGACAAGAGGCATGGGCGTGCCTCTAGGCACGCCCCAGAGTGAACACACCCCTATGAAAGAGGCACGGTGCCTGCGCCTCTTAGGCACGACCCAGAATAGGAGGTTTTCTGCAAGTGAGGTACTACTGTGCCTTTTAGTATAGCCTAGAGGTCGAATCCTTCTAGAATTACCTAAATTAAAGTTGTAGAGCTTGACGATATCTTCATTTTGGTAGGTGGTACAGCCCATGGTTCGATTGGAGCAAAGAGTTATGGTCATTTTACTTTTAGTCTGCAGGGCAGTCCAGCTGAGACACGATCGTGTTTAGACCCTGGAAAAGTGAGGCACGGCCTTGTCAAAGATGAGGCACAGCCGTGCCTCATTAGGTACAACCTGGAGAAGTTGCTTTTCTGTAAAATAGTGATGCTGAACCGCAAGTATACGGTTGTCGTCAAGTAATAAAAAGATATCGAATCATAGGGACTGTGTATTAGCTATAGTGAT
>NW_027429898.1:0-1293 GCF_044706935.1 Curcuma longa | reverse complement strand
CCAACATTCTTGTGCTTAACTTAAATTCTTATCAAAGGTTTTTTCCCACCTCTAGAAAGGAGATCATTTATAAGAATCTTTATATTTTTATTAGGTCAAGCACAGCAATCTTTATTAGTTTAATTATCATAAATTGTTAAGTTTATTATTTTTTTAGTAAAGTTAAGATTGGTTAAGAAAGTTGCAAACTTAGTTAAGTTAGTAAATTGCAAACTATTGCTAAATTGCATATCTAATTTAGTTTATTCTGCTTAGTTTAAATTTTGCTGCTTAATTACTTAATTTCTCTTTCGCTCCTTACTTTGATTAATTAATATATTGATTGATTATTTATTTTATTTTTTCATTATCAACTCATAAAAATTTGTGTATGCTATTCAAACCCTTCTAGCGTAGACACAATCCTACACAGTGTCGTTTGCCAAACACAATGATCCAAAAAGTTTGGGTCCTTTGACAATAATTTTCAAAATCATAAGACTTAACCTTCAAACAAACTTCATTTTATTGCTTCTTGTCTCTATGTGTCTAATCTCAAAACCTTTAGATATGACATAGTCCTCTAAAACTTTCTTCATTTGAGAACAACTAACAAACTTTGATGATTTCCTATTGCTCTACTCTTCTTCAACACCCACATCTATTGAGAAAGTGTCCTCAACTAAATCAGGTAGACTTTCCATCTCATGTAGGTCTAAGTCATTCAAATTAAAGTTTTTATTATCTAACATCATACGCATAGAAATCAATAGTATTTAAGTAATCATCTTGAAAATGCTCAAATACAAAATCATCTTCATCTTCCACGGACACAAAGTGAAAATAATCTTCATTTGCTTCTAAATCATAATGTTCATCTAGCTCATACAACAATTCATTTTCCTCATGTGTTGTATTATTCAAGTCAAATTGTGGACTAGAATACTGTTAGCAGTTATTAGCGGTTTCGGTAACCGCCGGCGGTTTCGGTAACCGCCCGCCCACCACTTCCTCCCACTGCCTCCATTGCGCGCACGAAGAGCAATGTGTGCACTCCTCCATGGAAACGCAACCTCTCCCTATAAAAGGGAGAGGAAGGCTCTGCCGTGAGTGAGTGTCTCCAGCGAGCAGTGAGGTGTGTGCGATAGAGGAAAGTAATTGTGCGTCCAAGTGTTGTGTTGCCAGAAAGAAGAAAGAGGAAGAACAGCCACCAGTGGTGGATTTGGTTTTATAAAGCGCTGAGCCTATCCGTTAGCGTTGATTGCTTCTCCGACGACAAGAAACTTCAACCAGGCGTAACAGCTACAACAGGTA
>NW_027429897.1:0-2872 GCF_044706935.1 Curcuma longa | reverse complement strand
GGGTTCCAATGAAAAAGGAATTTGAAATGAGTTGGGTAGGAGAACTTCACTACTCCAAGGACTTCAAATTAAACAAACTAAAGATGAAAATTATATATATCAAAGTAAATACGCTAAAGATCTTAATTTTCAAGTTTGGAATGGAAAATTCAAAAGAAATAAACACACCAATTGCAACAAATTGTAATATAGACAGTGACCCAAGTGGAAAACAAGTAGACTTAAAATACTATAGGAGTATAATTGGAAGTCTACTCTACCTAACTGCAAGTCGACCAGATATATTATTTGCAGTAGGTATGTGTGCTAGATATCAAGCAAACGCTAAGGAATCACACTTAACTGCAGTTAAGCGAATATTAAGATATATCAAAGGAACCTTAACTGTAGGAATGTGGTACCCTAGGAATAATAACTTCGACTTAGTTGGTTATTCAGACTCAGATTATGCCAGATGCAAACTAGACCGCAAAAGTACAAGCAGTGGATGCCAGTTCTTGGGTCCATGTCTAGTTAGCTGGTGTAGTAGAAAATAACATTGCGTTGCTCTAGGTCTACAACTTAAGCTGAATACATTGCCCTAGGTGAATGTGTTGCACAACTACTTTGGATCCTGATGCACACATTAACAGAAACATTCATCTTAGAATATAAAAATACAAAGGTCCTAATTGACAACATAAGTACATTTCAGTATACTTAGAAGGAAATTAGGGTTATGTTGTACAAAACTCATGGTTTTCAAATCTATTATAAATATTTTTCAAAAGACCTTTCGAAACCTTACTTATATTTGAAAATTTTAATTTTTGCTTTAACTCGTTTTCAAAAATAAAGAAAAGAAATGCTTTAGCCCTAGACTAGAAGTTGTTAGGATCGGTTGGTTCGCTAGAGGGGGGGTGAATAGCGTTTCTCGATTTTTCTTGTTCTTTCTCTGCACAGAGATTAGCGGAAGCAAAAATATAAAAGAGAAAGAAAGAGATCAACGCTAACCCGGTTTGTTTACTTGGTCTCCACCTCCGCAGAGGTGACTAATCCAAGGATCCACACGCACGCACACACCCGATGCACTATGAATCTTCTCCTTCTCGAAAACCTCGAAGGCGGAGAAACCTTTACAACTCTTTAGATCTCCTCAAGAATGATATGAAATAGTGTTTGTGAGGAGAGAAAGAAAGCAGAGAATGGAGAACAAACAAGTTCTCAGAAGAAGCACAAAGCAATGAAAGAATAGCGAAAAAGATGAGTTGTTCTCGTGCAGGCTTCTTCTTATAACTCTGCAACATCAGTCGACTGCTGGCAGGGCCAGTCGACTGATGCCTTCAATCGGCAACAAAATCTCGCATTAAAGCGCATTAAATGCTTGCCAATTTTCTGCAACGTTCAAATCACAGTCGACTGTTCCAAGACCAGTCGACTGGCAACAGTCGACTCACCATAACACCAGTTGACTGCCCAGTCGACTCCTGTCTCACTGGTCAGTCGACTGGTGTTATGGTGAGTCGACTGTTGCCAATCGACTCGTCTTGAACAGTCGTTGCTATTTGAACGTTGCAGAAAATTGGCAAGCATTTAATGCGCTTTAATGCAAGATTTTGTTGCCGATTCAAAGGCATCAGTCGACTGGCCCTGCCAGCAGTCGACTGATGTTGCAGAGATTATAAAAGAAGCCTGCACGAGAACAACTCATCTTTTTCGCTATTCTTTTATTGCTTTGTGCTCTCTTTCTGAGAACTTGTTTTGTTCTCCATTCTCTCGCTTTCTTTCTCTCCTCACAAACACTATTTCATATCATTCTTGAGGAGATCTAAAGCGTTGTAAAGGTTTCTCCGCCTTCGAGGTTTTCGAGAAGGAGAAGATTCGTAGTGGCGTCGGGTGTGTGCGTGCGTGTGGATCCACTTGGATTAGTCACCTCTGCGGAGGTGGAGACCAAGTAAACAAACCGGGTTAGCGTTGATCTCTTTCTTTCTCTTTTATATTTTTGCTTCCGCTAATCTCTGTGCAGAGAAAGAACAAGAAAAATCGAGAAACGCTATTCACCCCCCTCTAGTCAAAGCCAACCGATACCTAATAACTTCTAGTCTAACGTTTCTTTGTATTTTTGAAAACGAGTTAAAGCAAAAATGAATGGTATTTATAATAGTTTGAAAACCATAGTTTTGATTTTTAGTTAAGTTTTAGTCCGATTGCTTCCTTAGCGACATGATCGCGTTCTGAAATGATGTTTAACTTCTATATTTTGGTTCATGAATGGTGTACAGGATTTTTAGTTAAGTTTATTGTACTTATGTTGTCAATTAGGACCTTTGTATTTTTATATTCTAAGTTGAAGTCTGTTAATGTGTGCATCATCCAAAGTAGTTGTGCAACACATTCACCTAGGGCAATGTATTCAGCTTCAGTTGTAGATAGAGCAACGCAATGTTGTTTTCTACTACACCAGCTAACTAGACATGGACCCAAGAACTGGCATCCACCGCTTGTACTTTTGCGGTCTAGTTTGCATCCGGCATAATCTGAGTCTGAATAACCAACTAGGTCGAAGTTGTTATTCCTAGGATACCACATTCCTACAGTTAAGGTTCCTTTGATGTATCTTAGTATTCGCTTAACTGCAGTTAAGTGTGATTCTTTAGCGTTTGCTTGATATCTAGCACACATATCTACTGTAAATAATATATCTGGTCGACTTGCAGTTAGGTAGAGTAGACTTCCAATTATGCTCCTATAATATTTTAAATCTACTTGTTTTCCACTTGGGTCACTGTCTATATTACAGTTTGTTGCAATTGGTGTGTTTATTTCTTTTGAATTTTTCATTCCAAATTTGAAAATCAGGTCTTTAGCGTATTTACTTTGGTATATATAATTT
>NW_027429896.1:0-2041 GCF_044706935.1 Curcuma longa | reverse complement strand
GTCTTGACCCACTCCACTTCGGGAGAATTTACCTGATGCCAACCAAGTCCTCCTAACCCGTTGGACTTTTGCTCAGCTCTGTCGTTGCCCCCCAGGACTTGAACGCAACTGATCCTCCTGATCAGTCCATTTCTTCTCTGCAACTTGGTCCTCCTGACCCAATCTGCAACTTGGTCCTCCTAACCCAAGTCCAGATCTTGCCTGGTGCACGTTGACTCTGCCAAGTCTTCTTGCCTAGCCACACTAGGACTTAACCTGTTCTCTGTAAACTCATTTCAACCTGGTTAGTCAAACCACATACTTAACTTGATCATAGTTCCATAATCAAACCTCAATTCTCTCCCCCTTTGACATAATCAAAAAATATTAGGTTCTATGGGTTGAGTCCAAGTTTATAAATAATAAACATAGTTAGACAAAAAAATGTTCCTTTTGGGGCGCGTGTCCAACTTAGGTTTTAGCCATCTACTAGAAAGTAGTAGCTTGACCCAGTTAGCCAAGTTTAAGTGTATCATCCCAATTTCAAAGATTGTCTTTTAGCTTTGGGACACTTAACTTGATCAATATGAATTAAAGTCTAAGCTGTTTTAGTTGATGCACTGACTTAAAGCATCTGTTTTTGGCTTAGACTAGATTCCTATACATCTCACCCGTTCTATGTTTTAGCAAACACAAACAAGGTATCTAGTGTGCTTTGTGAGATGTCCACCTAGATCTATAGGATCATGCTTTCTAGGGGGAATTCTTCTAGTCTAAGGCAAAATCTCCATTTGCTTAATTTTGAAATCAAACTTTTAAGAAAAAGTAATTTTGAAAAATATAATAGTTTTGAAATCATTTTCAAAATATACTTATAATAGATTGAAAAACATGTGTTTTTGAAAACAAATTTCTTTTTCCTACTCTACTAAACATAAGCCTAGTTTTCTTCTAAGTGTACTGAACTCAGATTCAGGTAATGGTTGTACTGGATTTTTGGTCACAGTTGATTGTACTTACATTGTCTATTCAAAAGTAGTTGTGCAACACATTCACCTAGAGCAATGTATTCAGCTTCAGTAGTGGACAATGCAACACAGTGTTGCTTTCTACTACACCAGCTAACCAGACAAGGACCCAAGAACTGGCATCCACCGCTTGCGCGGAAACGGAAGCGATTAAACAGCTTGCGCGGAAGCAAAAATAGAGAGAGAGTAAAAGAAATTGATACAGTTTGTTTTTACTTGATCCAAAGCGCAACGCTGCTACTCCAAGGCCTACGGTCCTTGACCGTTTCCGATGGACAGTCCACTAATTCACTTGCCCTTTTTCGGCAGCAAGGGTGTCGAAAAAATCCGGTTACAAAGCTTGATTACAGTATTGAAATAAATAAGTACAGAACTTGTTACCAAACTTTTTGCGCAAAGAATTCTCGCTCCCCGAAAGTCGAAATCTCCATCTTGGTGTGAAGAAAAGATTGCTTGGAGCAGGCACAGCACCGACGTCGAAGTTGGAGCGCTCGGGAGTCACAAGAATGCGAGTTGGAAGCGTTGGAAGTTGATTTTTCGGTTGCTGCTCGCGGGGTCCTTTTATAGCCGACCTGAGTCGACTCAGATAGCGATCTGGGTCGACTCCAGCACACGTGGCAGATAAAACTTGATCGGCTTCGTCGCTTATCCCTCCTGAGTCGACTCTGATCTCATTCTGGGTCGACTCCAGTCGCGGTGGCGGCAGCGGCGATAACATTTTGACCCTGAGTCGACTCAAAACCTCACCTGAGTCAACTCCAGGCTGATCTGGTGGAAAACTCGACGCGCTGACTTCCGGATTCAGGCTGATTCGGCTGGAGTCGACTCCAGAACCCATCTGGGTCGACTCCAGACCCGAAAAATCAGATTTTTTGTCCGGAGTTGGCTTTCGTCGGGCTTTTCCTTCCTGCACAACAAGTTAGCTCAAAGATAACATATAAAGGATCGAGTCAGTTCACCGAACCAATTCCGAGTCTTAACTTCGGATCTCCGGTGAGATCCTGGGTTAGACCGACGCCTATTGTTCCTCGTAG
>NW_027429895.1:0-1267 GCF_044706935.1 Curcuma longa | reverse complement strand
GAACTAAATTTAAAAAGGCTACCTATGACAAATGTAACCTTCGGCCACCATGAGACAAAAAGAGTTAAGGGTAAATCAAATCCTAACTAATGGCTTTAATGGGTAGAGAAACCTTAACAAGAACCTAGAGCATCAATGGCTAAACCTAACTTGAGGTTCAACCTTAGGAGGTTCGGCCAACCTAGGTAGGGGACTCAAGTAATGTTAGGAACCTACCTAAATAGGTTTAAATATGATTGGTGGACCCCGTATGAAGAGTAAAATAGCCAAGGGTTCATAATGAAAAACAAAGAAACTAAAGAGGACCCCGAGACGATTCGACCAACCTTAAGAGATTAGGGACTTGGTCGGATCTAGGGCTCTTATGCAATCAACTATGAAATGGATAGCCATAGTTAAACTTATTGAGTTCCAAGTAATAAGAACGACGAGACCCTAAGAAAAGGTAACCTATAAGGGTTTCTTAGCCCTAAGGAAATGTAGGGTTCAAGTCAAACAAGATGTCCATATGGGTATCCATGATATAAGTTTCATGATATGAGTTTATCTCATGCTAATGATACGAAACGAAAATCATGATATGTTATAACGTACCACATGAAATGATGTCCGAATGTTCATCGTGTATAAAGGATGATGAACGATGAAATGGTAAGAGGACATTCATAATGAAATGAAAAATGAAGGTATATGCATTAAATTATTTTAATGAAGGGCTTGTACCGGAACCCGAAAGGGATCCAAGGGATGGCCACCTAGAGAACGGCCCTAGGTCGAAAGGCAAAAGACCTAGTAACCGAATAGTCGAGACTTGCAACCTCGTACTACTTGGAATGGCGCGCAAAAGATGAATGGGTACAAGCCAGGGATCCCTAAAGAATGATAAGAATGATTAATTTCACTTATTATGTAATAAGTTTTCAAAAGCATGTGCATTATACTTATGCATACTATGACAATGTAGAGTTAAGGAAGTTACATGTGCTCAATGTTTATGAAATGATATGCTTTGATGTTTATGCTTGCTTTTATCATGTGATATTTATATGCTCGGATTAACGACTTGGTTTTGGTGAGTAGGAAAGGAGCTTACTAAGCCTTGTGCTTACAGTCTCTTCTTTCTCATGTTGCAGAACCAAATCAAAGCCGTTAGGGAACGGGAAGCAGCCGGACAAGGCCAAATAAAGATGTGTGTGGTGGTGCCATAACCGACGAATATGAAACCTAAACATTGCATGCTAAATGACTGTGTTAATTACTATTGTTT
>NW_027429894.1:0-2426 GCF_044706935.1 Curcuma longa | reverse complement strand
TGTTGGATTTTTCGAGCCGCAAAACCGCTTTTGCGTGCGGAAACCTCGAAGCCCCATGACAAAAAGGATCCGTGCGAAATAAGAAAAATGCTTGTACATGCTTAAAACCTTAGATCTACACTAGATCTACGAGATAAGAACATTACCCTCGGTGCGTGCCCTTCGCGTATCCCGCTCGTCCAAAAATTTGCCGGATCTCGAGAACTACACGCGTAGACTCCTCTATGGTATCCACTCGGACAAGAGGTGGAGAAACCAAAACACAAGGTGTGCTAGCACCTTGGAGAGTTTTGGCCAACACTAGAGGAGAGGGAGAGGGAGAAAAAACAAGAAGGAAGAGAGAAGAAAAGTCCACGTTGAGAATGGAAAAGCCTTCATGTTGAGAATGAGAAAGCCAATTTTCATCCTCTTGTGGCCCCCACCATTAAGGCACTTTAATCCCTATTAAAGCCATTAAACCCCATGAGTTACAAACCACACTTGTAACCTCCCATGAGGTGGCACCTTGATGATGTGGAGGCTCACCATTGGCCATCACTTATGCCACCTCATTTTAAAGTCAAATGGTCAAGTCAATAATTGACCATGAGGTGGCATGTGTCAAGTCAACATAATGATGACATGGCAAAAAGTCAAGTCAACATTTATGATGACATGACACAAAATCAAGTCAAACTTGACCCTCAAGTCAAGTCAAACTTGACCACAATTTCTTCCTTCTCAAGTTAAGTCAAACTTGACTTCTAATCTTCCAAAGTTGATCAAATCAACTCCTCTAGTCTAATTTGGATTACACTTAACCCAACTTGATTCATCACATGAATCTAATCTTCTTGGTTCATCATATGAACCTAATTCCACCTAATTGCCCTTTGAGTGTGACCCTATAGGTTCTTGTAACGTTGGCAATGCCCTAAACTCATTTAGGTACATAAGTAGTGAGCGGTATCTAGCAACACATCACTACTACCCAAGCTACAAGAATGTTGAGATCCAACATCACCTTGTGACTACTAATTGTGACTTTCACAATATGTGACCATGTCCTTCTATCCTTGATATCAAGATTGATTAAACCGAGGCATAGACCGTGTCATCCTCTAATCAATCTATGTCTTGAACTCCAAGTAGACTCACTCAATCAAACGAGCTCAACATCTCATGTTGACTCATTTGGGCATGACCATGCACTTTAGTGGTCTCACTCTATCAAGAACTAAGATATCACTCCCGTCATATAGGAGGGATAGATCCCATCTACATCACTCACATCCCCCGTAATTTCTGTAAAAATCCTGGATAATTATGTATAAAAATGATAGATTAAATTATGTTAAAAAGGATGATTAATAATTATCAATTTAGATTTTAAAAATTTTATAGGCCTAAAAGGATGCTTCTTGAGGGGTTAATTGCTTGTAGGCTTTGCTAGAAAAAAAAATAAATATGTAGGTGCCAGGGATTGAACCTGGGACCTAATGTGTAGCAAGCCATGAGTTAACCATAGGAGCCAATGAATGTTGCTTGAGAGAGAAATAGGAGAAATGAATTTGAATCCGAAATGACATCATCCTCATTAAATGCATGAGTTACAAGTGCAAATTCTTTCCATGGTTTTCCTATTTTTAAACCAACGAAAATGCAGGATTTTGATGTTGCATTCGAAATAGATGAGGTGGAGGGAGGTTACATGGAGTTAAGGGAAAAGGGGGGGTTACAAAAGAGGTTTAAATGGGAGTAATGAGAGTAAATAGCCTCTTAATCACCTTTATTCCCTTTAGTTTTCATTTTCTCTTCATTCTTCCATTTGCTCTTGCCGAAACCTACCATGTCTCCTTGAGTTTTCCTTGGTGTGGCCGAGCACTTGGAAGCTTTTAGCCATCCACAAATTTCTAAGGAAAGAGTTGGAAGGAAAGTTGGAAGGAAAGGTTAAAGGAAGGGTAAGTCTTGCTAGCTTGGTTTCTCTTCTTCTTTCTTGTTTTGTTTCTTTGGTTTTTCTCTTTGGCCGAGAGGTCTAAGAATGCTCATCACCATCTTTGTCAAGTAAGGAGATTAAACCAAGTACTAAGGAGGTTTTGAAGAAAGAAGGAAGGGTCTCAAGAAGATAGCAAGACAAGGATATCTTTCCTCTTTTCTTTTGTGAGGAAAAACTTTGAGGACCTTAAGAACAAAGGGTAAATTCTTTCACCCTGCAACATAAGGTTTTTCTTGATGGTTTTTCATGTTTTTCTTTAGGTTTTGAAGCAAACACATGAAGTGGTCTTATTTGGTAAAAAAATTCGGCTATGAAGTTTATTATAGAGTTTAGAAAAATAAATATGTTTTATGCCATATGTTTTCTTTATGCCATATGCAATATGATGATGTTTCTTTGGTTGTTTTTCATATGATTAAAGATTAGGGATTTATGTTGTATGATTTATGTG
>NW_027429893.1:0-4083 GCF_044706935.1 Curcuma longa | reverse complement strand
GTGATGTGCGTAGGATGTATACCTGTTTTCATGCTTTATTTGCACATCTTTCTGAGCTTATTGCTTTATTCTTATGTATGTTGCATCCCTTATTCATGCATTTAGGCATATATTCTACATTTCCTAGTTCGGAGATCTGCTCGTGCTTTTACATGTTTCAGGGTGGAAAATGGAGCGAAAACGGCAAAACGGAGTATTATTGAAGATCAGGCAAGACAGGGCCGTGCCTCATAGGCACGGCCATGTCTATTCAACTTCTGGCCGTGTTTCAATGGGCACGGGCGTGTGCCAAAATCCCCTCAGCAGCAGCCAGAGGCCGTGCCTCAAAAGCACACCCGTGCTTCAAAACAGAATCAAGCCAGTTCATGGCCGTGCCTCCAAAGCACGGCCGTGTCTTCACCTTGGAGCCAGCCTCTGCTGAAGGCCGTGCCTCACAGGCACGGCCGTGTGCAAGAACAGAAGAGCCCAAGCAGCAGGCCGTGCCTCAGAAGCACGGCCGTGTCCAGCCATTCAGCTCCAGCCAGTGTGTGGCCGTGCCTCCCAGGCACGGCCGTGCCATCAAACAGAAGAAGGACAAGTCTGTGCCGTGCCTAAAAGGCACGGCCGTGCCCCAGACCCGAGACTTCACAGCTTCAGGCCGTGCCCCCAAGGCACGGCCGTGCCTTCCCTTGTGCCCGAAGCCAACACAAGGCCGTGCCTTCCAGGCACGGCCGTGTGCACGGGGGCGTGCTGCTTCCGAACCCTGCACTATAAATAGGTCTCTAATGAGACCTAGGAAAGGGGGGAGACTTTGGAGAGCCACCGGAGTTGTTCTAGAGCCGCCGACGCCTATTTCGGAGAGAGATTCGACGATCCATCACCGATCCGACTGCTCCAGACCATTTCCATCTCATCTACGCAGAGATTTCACTCCGAGGAAGAAGATAAGTCTAGTTTCCTGCATTTCTTTGTTTACCTTTGGGAACAAGATGTATTCTCTCTTTCCTTTGGATTGTATTCTCCACACTATGGAGTAGATTTCCCTAGATTCTAGGATGTAGGATAAATCAGATGTAATGGATGATTGTATTTGGATTTGATTAATCTACCGTTTTCTATGAAATACTGTGCATTGCTTTGTGGATTTATGCTTGTACTTGATGATAAATTGTGTGTGTGTGAATCCATGAGGGTAGGGATTTACTATGAATTGGGGAATCATTAGGCCGTATACCGGGGCGCTCTGTAAAAGGGGCAGACCTTGAACCGGGCGAGATTCCGAGGGGTTTCCTAATACATAGTTGAATTCTTATGAGGAATAGTTAGCGGTCATTCGTTATTGGGGAGAGATCTGTAAAAGGATATCCAGTGACAGTGGATAGGGTTCTTTTAGTATTTCCGGGGCGCCTGAGTGACACGGGCAGACCTTGAACCGGGCTTCTAGAACCGTTTCAAACCAATAACGAGTGACGTAAGAACACCAATGATTTAATTCGAGGATACCTGACGAGGTTGAATTGGATAATTTGGTTGACATTCCTACAATTGAACAGTTATTGAGGAAAGGTAGAGGATCCAAGTCAATTAATCCATTCTCTGAGGAGTCCGAAATCCTAGGATCGCTTCACCCATCAGTGTCACAGTCGATCCCTTTCTCCGACTTCTAGGATAAAGCACTTTAAAACACTCCCATCTCCCCCACACAACTCATGATCTATATTCTCTCCACCTTTTTGTGCTAGATTTAGTAAGTAGTTCCACGGTCCCTGTGGATTCGATCTTTTTATTACTTGGCGACATTCCGTGCACTTGCGGAAGCCCATCAAAAAATTAAGGTGTTGGTTGAATAAAGGTGTCACCGATGTTAATCAGGTTAATGTTATGTGATGTCTCATGCCAAGGCTTAATAATGAGATTATGTTATAATGTATCATGTTAAAGAAAATGTAATGAAAGAAATGCTTGAATGTTCATCATGCGATGCATGATTTACAAATGATGAAATGATAAGGAACATTCAGGATATGAAATGAAAAGAAAGCATGTAACATGCTAGACCGAAGGATAGTAGGTCTAGTAGGTTGAAGGATAGTAGACCGAGTTATCAACCTTAGATAAGGATGAATTTCATGAAGGGCTAACCTTAAGGGAATGAGGGTTTAGCTAATAAGATTATGATACGATGTAGCATGCCATATGCAATGAAATGAAATGTATGCATGAATGATCAAATGCTATGTTAAAGAAATGAAAGGAACATTCATGACATAAATGAAAAAGGGCATGTACATCAGTATATTACTTTGAAATGAATGTATGAAGGGCTAAACCTAGAGAATATGGGCTAGTTAATAATGAGCTATGATGATATAGTGGAAGTCATAGTTTAGGCTAAGAAATGCTAAGAAAAGTTCATGATTAACATACTTGCTTTAATTAAGATAAAGAATGGTTGATCCCCGGATTGATTACATGAATAAGACTACAACAATTGGAAAGCGTAATCGATTCCTTTGATCGATTACGAGGGAAAAAGGATTTAGGCATTTATGTATTGATTGATATCCTTATGGATTCGGGTTATGAGGTTAAACTTAACCTAGGTTAGGTCTAAACCTAAACCTGACGAAGGGGGGAAGAGTTGAGTTTTTAAACTCAACTATAATTGCAAACCCTAGTTAGTAATGAGCTATGATGATATAATAGAAGACATCATGAATTAGGCTAAGAACCTAAGAGAAGGGAAGAGGCCTATGAGAATTCGGCTATCCTAGAAAATGAATATATGTAATGTACCATAATGACAAGGTTTACCCAATGCCATGATTAATGTTTATGATGATATGATCAATGACTTCATGCCATGTTAAAGTATGTTCTAAGAGATAACATGGTAAAGAATAGTCATTGTGTAAAGATATGCTATCCATGGCTTATGAACAATGAAGTTAAGGTTTGTACCTAACTAAGGTTTAGGTGTTAATGTATGGATTAGCATGATGCATGGTTAGGTTTCGACCACGATATGTTATGTATGATAAATGTTAAATGTTTAAGAACAATGATATTATAAACTCATGAATGTATGTATACATGATTAATAATGGAATGTTCAAGAACATTCACTATGAAAAGAAAAGGAATCATGTAGACTATATGAGTTATAATGTATATGCTAAATGAATGTTTAAAGAACATACGTTATGAAAAGAAAGAATGCATGTATGTTATATTACTTTAATGCATGGCTTGTACCGGATCCTGAAAGGGATCCAAGGGATGGGCACCTTAAGAACGCCCCTAGGTTGACATAAAGCTTAGTAAGTACCATCCTACTCACAAAACGATGCATAATTTAAAATCATGGTTTTGAAAAATATGAAAGGAATTATCTTCATGCATGCTTATCATTTATTGCTATTGAAACATATAAGCTAGATAAATATCATGGCATACGCATCATAACAAGCATATGAACTAAAATCATAACTGAACTAAACATGATCTTAAAACTACTTTCACTTCAAGTTAGTAATGCCCTTTTGAAAACTTATACATATAGTAAGTGAAAATAGTAATCATCCTTCTGTGGGCCCGACATTGTGCTACTTATGCGCGCATCCCTAAATAGATCCGAGGTAGCAAATCCCGAACCCATTAGGGTACTACTAGGCGATCTCGGGCCTAGGGGCGATCTCGGAGCCCACCCATGGACGAACTCGGGTCCAAGCACATGCCATAAACAAAAGTAAAATACTTTCTTACTAGTTCTTTTTCTTTAACCTTGCATATACTAGGCGATCTCGGGCCTAGGGGCGATCTCGGAGCCCACCCATGGACGAACTCGAGTCCATAATTACTGAGGCAAGGTAAATTATTTTCAACAACATTCTGTAAGAGAAACTAATCTCCGCATACATACACAAACGGAACTACTTATACTGCAGGTGAGAGGTACTTACCTTTTGTGCTAATTTCCTTACAATTCTTCCGTTAGAGAAGAAGATCTTCTCAGCGATCTTCCTATATCTACGCGTTCTTATCGCGGAGAGGGAGCATCGTTGTAGAAGAAGTTCTCCGGAAACCTTCCTTGTGATCCTAGGG
>NW_027429892.1:0-1250 GCF_044706935.1 Curcuma longa | reverse complement strand
AACATGACCACCTCCCTCTTCGGCTTCACTGGGAATGAGGTACAACCGTTGGGTCAGATCACGTTGGCAATCTCTTTGGGGGAGGAACCGCAGAGGAGAACTCGGCGCGTATCCTTTGTCATCGTCGACGCCCCCTCGGCTTACAATGTCATTCTGGGAAGGCCAACTCTAAGCGCCTTCTCTGGCTGTGGTTTCTACATATCACCAGAAAATGAAATTCCCAGTGGGAGATCAAGTCGGGGAGGCCAAAGGAGACCAGCTGGTATCCCGGCGGTGCTACGTCGACATGGTGCGCACCGAAACCAGGAAGAACCGAAGGGTACAAGGAGCGGAGATCCACGCGGTGCAAGAAGCCTCGGCTCCCATTAACATCGAGGGCAAAGAACCTCTTTAGGTATGCCTGAATCGACCTGAAACAGTGGTGCAGGTTGCTGCTGACTTGCCACCGGAGCTAAAGGAAGAACTTAGTGCGTGCCTCCTCCGGAATCAAGATATATTCGCCTGGACTCCGGAGGACATCATAGGAGTATCTCCTTCGGTAGCTGTTCACCGCCTCAATACTCTGCCAGACATCCGACCTGTCAAGCAGAAGAGAAGGCACTTCGGCCCTGAGCAAAACAAGATCATTCGGGAAGAGGTGCAGAAGCTCCTGAAGGCGGGACATATCCGGGAGGTTCACTTCCCAACCTGGCTGTCCAGCGTCGTGCTCGTGCCGAAGCCAGGCAACAAGTGGCGAGTCTGCGTAGACTTCCGTGACCTCAACAAGGCATGTCCGAAAGACTGCTACCCTCTACCGCGAATTGATCAATTGGTGGACTCCACGGCCGGATGCGAATATATATGTATGTTGGATGCCTACCAAGGATATCACCAAATACCTCTGGATGTAACTGATCAAGACAAAGTTAGTTTTATAACAGCCGATGGCACCTTTTGCTACACTGTCATGCCGTTTGGGCTTAAGAATGTTGGAGCCACCTACCAGCGTCTCATGGACCAAGTCTTCCGAGCACAACAGGGGAGAAACATAGAAGTTTATGTTGATGACATCCTGATAAAGACAGCTGAGGGGAGAACCCTCATAGCCGACATCGAGGAAACCTGCTGCACACTCCGTCGATACCGCCTCAAGCTAAATCCCGCCAAGTGTTTGTTTGGGGTTCGAGTCGGGAAATTCTTGGGTTATATAGTAACCGAAAAGGGAATCGAAGTAAACCCAGATAAAATACAAGCTTTGGTGCAGATGACTG
>NW_027429891.1:0-1339 GCF_044706935.1 Curcuma longa | reverse complement strand
AGAAGCTTTATCTACCGAAAGCTTCATCTTTCGGTGACTACGGTTGATGAAACGAAGGGGCAAAACCACCCCTTCGTCTTCCTTATTTCTACTATATAAGGGTGAGAGAACATACCTGCTGGGGGTGTGGTTGTTGCGTCCAAGTCGAAGCAAACAAAGAGGCAGCGCTGTGGATTTGTTCCAGAGGTGCTGCACCAGAGAAGAAGAACACCAAGGAGGATTTGGTTTGAGAAACTTGAGAAGCTTTCCGGTTCGTGATTGCTCCTCCGAAGCAAGCAATCCCAGCGAGGCACGCTACAACAGGTAAAACCAACATTATCTACTACCGAAGTCGAGTATGTGGCTTTGGGAGGTTGTGTGGCTCAACTACTATGGATGATGCACACCCTAAAGGACTATGAGCTTCACTATTCCAAAGTTCAAGTATTATGTGATAATATGAGTACCATCAATTTGACCAAAAATCTGGTACATCATTCTAGGACAAAGCACATTGAAATTAAATACCATTTTATTAGAGATCATGTGGCAAGAGGAGACATTGAGCTAAATTATATTGAATCAAAGTTAAATCTTGCTAACATCTTTACCAAACCTCTACCCAAAGTGGAATTTACCACCATTAGGAGAGGACTTGGCATGTGTTTTGTAGAATAGTGACTCTAGTCTTGCTTGATCATAATAAGAAATCAATTATGAACATCTCACAAGACCATAGGGAGGCTTGCTTGTATATTTTTTCATTTGAATAATATGTGAGATGCTAGGATGATGCGCATATCTCACTTATGCTTATGGCATCTTGATGGGACATGAAAAGTATCAATATATTTATCATAGACCAACTATGGGGAAAGCAAATGTTTAATTCATGAACAACTTGCTCATTGATCATAGTTGGACATTTTAAAAGTTTTGAAACCATTTCCATGATGTCCTCATAGTGGTATACACTTGAAGCATCAAAGGTTTCACAACATGGTTTGAGATTGATACAAATGTGCAAGTTTGTGCCAAACTTTTGAGTTTAGGTCAAACTTATGAAATACTTTTATTTTTCACAAAATTATATTTTTCCTTGATAAAGTATGTTGAAACAAATTTGTTTGCAAAAATTTTAGCATTTTTTGAATTTTATAAAAATTAATAGAACATTTCTGAAATTCATCTCAGAAAGTTGAACAAAGCTGATACTTGGCACCAGTCAACTGTTACAGACATCAGTCGACTGGCACTAGTCGACTCTATCCGTTTCTCACTCGACCAATAATTCAGTAAGATTCTTTAAACAGGGCAGTCGACTGATGTGGACCTCAGTTAACTAGCACCAGTCGATTGG
>NW_027429890.1:0-1300 GCF_044706935.1 Curcuma longa | reverse complement strand
GTGATGTGTGTTCCGCAAGTGCACGGAATATCGCCAAGTAATAAAAAGATCGAATCCACAGGGACCGTGGAATTACTTACTATACCTAGCACAAAAAGGTGGAGAGAAAACTGTTCATGAGTTGAGTGGGGGAGATCGGAGTGTTCTAGAGTGCTTAATCCTAAAAGCAGAGAAGGGGATCGACTGTGACACTTATGGGTGAAGCGATCCTAGGATTTCGGACTCCTCAGAGAATGGATTAATCGACTTGGATCCTCTACCTTTCCTCAATAAATGTTCAATTGTAGGAATGTCAACCAAATTATCCAATTCAACCTCGTCAGGTATCCTCGAATTAAATCATTAGGTTTCTTACGTCACTCACTATTGGTTTGAAACGGTTCTAGAAGCCCGGTTCAAGGCATTCCCGTGTCACTCAGGCGCCCCGGAAATACTAAAAGAACCTTATCCACTGTCACTGGATACCCTTTTACGGATCTCTCCCCAATAATGAATGACCGAATTCCTACCCTCATGGATTCACACATACACAAGTTATCATCAATGCACAAGCACAAATCCACAAAACAATGCACATTTACATCATAGAAAACGGTAGATTATCAAATCCAAGTACAACCATCCATTACATCTGATTTATCCTACATCCTAGAATCTAGGGAAATCTACTCCATATCGAGGAGAGTACAATCCAAAGGAATGAAGAAATACATCTTGCTTCCAAAGATAAACAAATAAGTGCAGGAATCTAGACTTATCTTCTTCCTCGGAGTACAATCTCTGCGTAGATGAGGTGGAAATGGTCTGGAGCAGTCGGATCGGTGATGGATCGTCGAATCTCCTCCGAAATAGGCGTCGGCGGCTCAAGAACAACTCCGGTGGCTCTCCTAAAGGCTCCCCCCTTTTGCTAGGTCTCTAAAGAGGCCTATTTATAGTGCAGGGTTCGTAGCAGCTCGCCTCCGTGCACACGGCCGTGCCTGGAAGGCACGGCCTTGTGTTGGCTTCTGTCACAAGGTAAGGCACGGCCGTGCCTTTGGGGCACGGCCTGATACTGTGAAGCCTCTGGTCTGGGGCACGGCCGTGCCTCTTAGGCACGGTCCAGTCTTGTCCCTCGTCTGTTTGCACACACGGCCGTGCCTGGGAGGCACGGCCATGCACTGGCTGAAGTTGAGTTGCTGGACACGGCCGTGCTTCTGAGGCACGGCCAGCTGCTTGGGCGCTTCTGTTCTTGCACACGGCCGTGCCTGTGAGGCACGGCCTTCAGCTGAGGCTTGCTCCAGGATGAAGACACGGCCGTGCT
>NW_027429889.1:0-1936 GCF_044706935.1 Curcuma longa | reverse complement strand
TGATGGGAAAGTCTTGAAAAATCGTTCCGGTAGATTCTTGCAGAACAAAAATTTTCCCGGAAACGATCTCAAGTTGCCCGATCGCGTTTAGATCGTTGGGCTCTTGTGTTTGGTGTTAGGATCGGTTGGTTCGCTAGAGGGGGGTGAATAGCGTTTTTCGATTCTTCTTGGTTGTTTCTCTGCAAGAGTGTTAGCGGAAGCAAAATATAAAAGAGAAAACAACAGATCAACGCTAACCCGGTTTGTTTACTTGGTATCCACCTCCGCAGAGGTGACTAATCCAAGGATCCACACGCACGCACACACCCGATGCACTATGAATCTTCTCCTTCTCGAAAACCTCGAAGGCGGAGAAACCTTTACAACTCTTTCGATCTCCTCAAATATGATATGAAATAGTGTTCAGGAGGAGAGGAAGAAAGCAGAAGAATAGAGAACAAACACGTTCTCAAAAGAAGCACAAAAGAATGAAAGAATAGCAGAATTCTTGAAAATCTTGATCTCGAGCAGGCTTCTTTTATAACTCTGCAACATCAGTCGACTGCTGGCAGGGCCAGTCGACTGATGGCTTCAATCGGCAACAAAATCTCGCATTAAAGCGCATTAAATGCTTGCCAATCTTCGCCAACGTTCAAATAGCAGTCGACTGTTCCAAGACCAGTCGACTGGCATCAGTCGACTCACCATAACACCAGTCGACTGCCCAGTCGACTCCTGTCTTCCTCTGGCTCGACTGATTTTTCTGTGTGCGTCTGATTTATGAGCAGTCGACTGCTGGCAGGGCCAGTCGACTGGTGAAGCTGAAAAATCACATTTCAGCTTCTCTTGACCTAGACCTCGGCCTTCAAACACCTCCCATAGCCTCATGCCTTCCCTGGATGCTCCATCATCCTTGCACTAGCTTGAGATGCTTCCATCAGCTTCGTCATGTCAAGTCTTTGCCAAGACTACCCACTTGGACTTTTCCTTGCCAAGACTACCCACTTGGACTTTTCCTTGCCAAGACTACCCACTTGGACTTTTCCTTGCCAAGACTTCCCACTTGGACTTTTCCTTGCCAAGACTTCCCACTTGGACTTTTCTTTGCCAAGACTTCCCACTTGGACTTTTCTTTGCCAAGACTTGGACTTTTCCTTTGCCAAGACTACCCACTTGGACTTTTCTTTGCCAAGACTTGGACTTTTCTTTGCCAAGACTACGCTTGGACTTTCCTGCAAACTTGCATCACACATGTTAGATCACAAGTATTGCCTAACTTTAAACATGGTTTAGCCAAACATTGAAACTCAATGCACTTGGGGCAAAGATTGCACCAACAATCTCCCCCTTTTTGATGTTTGGCAAAACCTTGTTTAAGTTAGGTCTTTAAATCATGTAAAGCATAGCATGTGATTAAAACATGATAAATAAAGCATGAATCACATGATATCAGAGTATTAAAAGCATCATAAAGCATGATAGCATGAATAGCATGATCAAATATGAATAGGCATGAAAAACTTCATATTTCTCCTTAACTTAAACATTCATATTTCTCCCCCTTTTTGTCAAAGATCAAAAAGTATTTCCTTAGACTAAGTAGGGTAAAGTTCTCCTCAAAAATGTCTATCCCTCTTTAATATTGCACCAACAATCGTTTCGGAGGGAAAAACAATTTAAATTCTCAAAATATGCTGAAAACAGAAGTATCAGTCGACTCATAGTGTGTCAGTCGACTTCATCAGTCGACTGAAGTCTGAGACAGTCGACTGATAAACTGAATTTCAGTTATCAGAGACGAATTTGAAAAATGCATAAGTAATTGTACGAGTTTCAAAAATTCATGAAATTTCACACGTACAATACTTATGACTAACCCTATTTGAGAAAAATATTTTTGAAAAATTTTGGTCTCAAATATGGTAGTTTGATACAAAATCCAAAAGTGATTGAATAA
>NW_027429888.1:0-1722 GCF_044706935.1 Curcuma longa | reverse complement strand
TGCATTTCCTAGTTCGGAGATCTGCTCGTGCTTTTACATGTTTCAGGGTGGAAATTGGAGCGAAAACGGGCAAAACGGAGCATCATTGAAGATCAGGCAAGACAGGGTCGTGCCTCATAGGCACGGCCGTGTCTCAAGGACCTCCTGGCCGTGTTTCAATGGGCACGGGCGTGTGCCCAAACAGAAGATCAACAAGCCAGGGCCGTGCCTCACAGGCACGGGCCGTGCCAAAATCCCCTCAGCAGCAGCCAGAGGCCGTGTCTCAAAAGCACACCCGTGCTTCAAAACAGAATCAAGCCAGTTCATGGCCGTGCCTCCAAAGCACGGCCGTGTCTTCACCATGGAGTCAGCCTCTGCTGAAGGCCGTGCCTTCCAGGCACGGCCGTGTGCCAGAACAGAAGAGTCCAAGCAGCAGACCGTGCCTCAGAAGCACGGCCGTGTCCAGCAATTCAGCTCCAGTCAGTGTGTGGCCGTGCCTACCAGGCACGGCCGTGCCATCAAACAGAAGGAAGACAAGTCTGGACCGTGCCTAAGAGGCACGGCCGTGCCCCAGATCCGAGACCTCACAGCTTCAGGCCGTGCCCACAAGGCACGGCCGTGCCTTCTCTTTTGCCCGAAGCCAACACAAGGCCGTGCCTCCCAGGCACGGCCGTGTGCACGGGGGCGTGCTGCTTCCGAACCCTGCACTATAAATAGGTCTCTAATGAGACCTAGGAAAGGGGGGAGACTTTGGAGAGCCACCGGAGTTGTTCTAGAGCCGCCGACGCCTATTTCGGAGGGAGATTCGACGATCCATCACCGATCCGACTGCTCCAGACCATTTTCATCCCATCTACGCAGAGATTTCACTCCGAGGAAGAAGATAAGTCTAGTTTCCTGCATTTCTTTGTATATCTTTGGGAACGAGATGTATTCTTTCTTTCCTTTGGATTGTATTCTCCACGCTATGGAGTAGATTTCCCTAGATTCTAGGATGTAGGATAAATCAGATGTAATGGATGATTGTATTTGGATTTGATTAATCTACCGTTTTCTATGAAATACTGTGCATTGCTTTATGGATTTATGCTTGTACTTGATGATAAATTATGTTGTGTGAATCCATGAGGGTAGGGATTTACTATGAATTGGGGAATCATTAGGCCGTATACCGGGGCGCTCTGTAAAAGGGGCAGACCTTGAACCGGGCGAGATTCCGAGGGGTTTCCTAATACATAGTTGAATTCCTATGAGGGATAGTTAGCGGTCATTCGTTATTGGGGAGAGATCTGTAAAAGGATATCCAGTGACAGTGGATAGGGTTCTTTTAGTATTTCCGGGGCGCCTGAGTGACACGGGCAGACCTTGAACCGGGCTTCTAGAACCGTTTCAAACCAATAACGAGTGACGTAAGAACACCAATGATTTAATTCGAGGATACCTGACGAGGTTGAATTGGATAATTTGGTTGACATTCCTACAATTGAACAGTTATTGAGGAAAGGTAGAGGATCCAAGTCGATTAATCCATTCTCTGAGGAGTCCGAAATCCTAGGATCGCTTCACCCATCAGTGTCACAGTCGATCCCTTTCTCTGACTTCTAGGATAAAGCACTTTAGAACACTCCCATCTCCCCCACACAACTCATGATCTATATTCTCTCCACCTTTTTGTGCTAGATTTAGTAAGTAGTTCCACGGTCCCTGTGGATTCGATCTTTTTATTACTTGGCGACATTCCGT
>NW_027429887.1:0-1338 GCF_044706935.1 Curcuma longa | reverse complement strand
AATAGATTAAATGGACACTTGCATAAAAACTAAATGCAAATATTAACCAAATGTGATTCTTATTTCAGAATGTTTATTTACATAGCTAGGATTCTGGTATACATCCAACACAACTATCAAGAAACGGGTCAAAACAGTGAAATCAATCGACTGGTATCTGAAGCAATTGACTGATATCTGAAAATTTATTTTTCATAAGTAATTCAGTTTTCGTCTATTTAACCCAGCCGCTCCCCCTAAATCCCTGACATACTCATTCAACACAAGTAAAAGCCTCATTCCGTTGTAATGTTTGATCTTTCTGGGACACACTCCCCCTAGACCATTGCACCAACAATGAATCATGAGGGTTAATCGTAGAGGGTCAAATATATATACTTAACCGGGCTTTAGAGTCAATACGATTCGAGGAATGGTATCAATGGGGTGCCCAAACTACTTCCTTGATTAATCTCAATGACCATAAGGATGTTCCTAGATCATGGTAAGTTATAGGATATGCAAATGGTCAAGAATGGGTCAAAATTTGAAGATTTTAGCCACATCAGTCGACTGATGGATGGACCAGTCGACTGATACCTTGATTCAAAAACTCACAGATTTTTCAGTCGAGTAAAAATCAAGTATCAGTCGACTGATCTTTCTGTCGACTGATGGTTTGCATCAGTCGACTGATGGTTTGCAACAGCATTGTGCAGGTTTCAACACTGTGCATATTCTTCATAAATACATAAAAAATTTCATAAAATTTAGAAAAATCTAAAATTTTGTGGCAAGTTTGTTTTCACATAATCTATTAGGGAAAATTTTAAATTTATGGAAAATGATTTTATTTTACAAGTTTGATATCAAGTTTTAAAAATTGTAAAACTCTTAATGGCACAAAAGCTTTGTATCAACATTCTTGGTGATTAAGATTGTCTATAGGTAGACATCACTGAAACTTTCATATGAGTTTATGAAATGTGTCTAAATTGTTTGGGATCATGATTGAAGTATGTTTCAAAATGACATGTTAAACTACAAAACTCCCCCTAAATTCATACATCATCCTTATTTTAAAGCAAACAAAGAATGCAACATATATTAAAAGAACGTGGATGAAGAGAGAGACATATCATATAATTATTAACTTCATATACATAGCAATCCTTTCTAGGGTTGTGAAAATAACATTTTGCTATGCAATGCTAAGTTCATAATCTTTCAAAATACATATCAAATTCCTTCCACATCACTATCTAAGTTCACATTTGTCCTATAGTATTTGAAGCTACCTTAGTATTTTCCAAATCAAATTTCTTGATAATTTCTTTAACATATTTGGTTTGGTAAACA
>NW_027429886.1:0-2293 GCF_044706935.1 Curcuma longa | reverse complement strand
TGTTGGGTTGCAAGAGTGCAAACATAATCCCACATTTAAAACACATGGGAAAGATCATGTGTTTAAAAGGATGGAAAATATCTCCATTGGAATGAGGCCTTTTGGGGAGAGCCCAAGAGCAAAACCATGAGGGCTTAGGCCCAAAGTGGACAATATCATGCCATTGTGGAGATGTGGACATTCTTTAGACCCTACAATTGGTATCAGAGCGAGACCGCTCTTCACCGGACTAATCGCCGGATGAGCTATGATCCAGATCTAACCATGTGGGGACCCTCGGGGAAAATAAAGGAAGTAGGGGAGGCTCAGACCATGAGGGACATGGCAGCCGGACCATGAGGGACATAGCAGCCGGACCATAAGGACATGGCAGCCGGACCATGAGAAATGGCAGCCGGACCATGAGAAATGGTAACGGAGCTTCCAGTGGTCCTTTTTTTGAGAGGGAGATTGTTGGGTTGCAAGGGTGCAAACATAGTCCCACATCTAAAACACATGGGAAAGATCATGAGTTTAAAAGGATGAAAAATATCTCCATTAGAATGAGGCCTTTTGGGGAGAGCCCAAGAGCAAAACCATGAGGGCTTAGGCCTAAAGTGGACAATATCATGCCATTGTGGATATGTGGACATTTTAGACCCTACAATTGGTATCAGAGCGAGGCCGCTCTTCACCGGACTAACCGCTGGATGAGCCATGATCCAGATCTTATCATGTGGGGACCCTCGGGGAAAATAAAGGAAGTAGGGGAGGCTCGGACCATAAGGGACATGGCAGTCGGACCATGAGGGACATAGCAGCCGGACCATGAGGACATGGCAGCCGGACCATGAGAAATGGCAGCCGGACCATGAGAAATGGTAACGGAGCTTCCAGTGGTCCTTTGTTTGAGAGGGGGATTGTTGGGTTGCAAGGGTGCAAACATAGTCCCACATCTAAAACACATGGGAAAGATCATGGGTTTAAAAGGATGGAAAATATCTCTATTAGAATGAGGCCTTTTGGGGAGAGCCTCTTAGGCCCAAAGTGGGCCATTGAATGTGGACCTTTAGACCCTACATAAGCCTGTGTTCCTCAGTGGGAAATCTAGGCTCGTACCCTCTTTACTCGTCTAGATACGAAATACTTCGTAAATAACAAGAAAAAACTACTAGAAAATACAATAGAAATGTAAAAGATCAAGTTAGAGGTGTTACTTGGGACCCATGTGGTAAGCTACGGTTGAATCGCGATAAAACGAGAAGAAAAGGAAGTTTTGGGAGTTTGCGGCGCGTGAAGAATCGGCTTCGGCCGATTCTATTTTATACCGCGTCCTGGGTCGACTCCAGGGTCTTGAGTCGACTCAGGTGGCGGTGTGGGTCGACCCAGAAAGCGGTGGGGGTCGACTCCAGCAGGCGAAACGGCGTTTCCGCGGGAAAATTCCCGCCGTTTTTGCTGACTGGCCCTGAGTCGACTCAGATAATGATCTGAGTCGACTCAGATCAGCTTTTCGGCTGATCCGAGATGGATTTTCAAGCTTTTAAGGTTTTTAATTAAAATTTAATTAAAAGCTTTAATTAATTTGATGATTAATTTGAAAATTATTTATTTTAAAGTTAATTAATTTTAAAAATTTGTTAATTAAATTTTGAAGTTAAATTAATTTTGAAAATTTGTTAATTAAATTTTGAAGTTAATTAATTTTGAAAATTTGTTAATTAAATTTTGAAGTTAATTAATTTTGAAAATTTGTTAATTAAATTTTGAAGTTAATTAATTTTGAAAATTTGTTAATTAAATTTTGAAGTTAATTAATTTTGAAAATTTGTTAATTAAATTTTGAAGTTAATTAATTTTGAAAATTTGTTAATTAAATTTTGAAGTTAATTAATTTTGAAAATTAATTAATTTTGAAAATTACTTAATTAATTTTGAAAATTAATTTAATTAAATTTTGAAGTTAATTAATTTTGAAAATTTATTAATTAAATTTTGAAGTTAATTAATTTTGAAAATTGTTTAAGGACGGCTCCCCGAGGCTCAATCCTTATTTAAGTTAAATTGAAAGGACGGCTCCCCGAGGCTCAATCCTTATTTAAGTTAAATTGAAAGGACGGCTCCCCGAGGCTCAATCCTTGTTATAATTGAGTTTGGTGATTTGATTAATTTTGAAAACTTGTTTGTTGGGTTATTTTGATTTATTACCTATTCATCTCACCCAGTCTAAGTGGTCAATCAGTTAACCTATGAGTTGAATGTGAGATGATTTCAATTTTATCTTTGTTTATTGTGAAAGGTATCTATACTTGATCAA
>NW_027429885.1:0-1186 GCF_044706935.1 Curcuma longa | reverse complement strand
GCGTATTCCGATCCTACAATTGGTATCAGAGCGGGGGTTTCTTGAAAACAGTGCAACCACTGATTCAGACCGTTTTTGATTTTATTTTTATTTTTTTCGCTTCCTCCCACACTACTAATCCAAGACAAAGTCTTGGAACAGTTTTTTTTCTTTCTTGTGTGCTAGATAAATGGCCCACCAGGAAGGCTTCAGCACCGCAAGACCACCTCTCTTTCTCAGGTGATGACTTTCCATACTGGAAAACCAAAATGGAATGTCACCTGAAGACTCAGGTGGAAATGTGGATTATCATCCAGACGGGATTCACAATCCCAACTGGTAGTGATAATCAACCACAATCTTGCGAGCTCTAGGATGCCGCCACGAGGAAGAAGATTGAGGCGGATGCAAAAGCAACCCAGACACTACAGTGCGGCTTAACCAAGGAAGAATTAAATCGAGTCGGACCCTTCAGCAGCGCCAAGGACCTTTGTATTAAAATGTTAGAAGGAGAAACGGCAAGTGGACTACACGCGAGAATCAAGGACATTCTCAACGGCCTGCACGCGATAGGACAAAGCGTCGACAACCGAGATGTGATAAGGTACGCTCTCAAAGCCTTTCCCCGGAACACCTTGTGGGCATCGATGGTAGATGCCTACAAAGTTTCTAGGGATTTAAATAAAATTAAATTAGACGAATTATTTTCCTGAATTTGAATTGCATGAACAGTCTAATACGAAGTGCAGGAGAAAGGTATAGCTTTGCTTGCAGGTTCCGAACCAAAAAGAAGAAAAGTACCGGAAGACTCAGAATCATCGGACTCCGACACAAACGAAGATGTTACAACGGAACTAGTAAACCTAGTCCGAAAAATGTTCCAGAACAAGCGCGGAATTCGCCGGTCGGAAGTCAAGAAGGTCGTCAGCACATCGAAGCAGCCAACCACCGGAAAACAAGACTCGAAGTGCTACGGTTGCGGTCGAAAGGGACACTTCATCGTCGACTGTCCGAACCAACGGAAGGATCGAAAGGCGAAACGCAAAGCACTCAAGGCGACTTGGGATGAGTCGTCTTCCGAGGAATCAGACGAAGAACCAACGACGAGTTTTCTAGCCCTTCCGGCTCAGAACGAACCGAATCAAAGCGACTACGACTCGGACGACGAAAGCCACGGATCCGTATCCATTTCCGAAGGCCCGAAACC
>NW_027429884.1:0-19149 GCF_044706935.1 Curcuma longa | reverse complement strand
GCGGGTGTTACAATTTCCAAATACTCAAAAACCCACTTGGACTTGAGATTACTTTTCGAGTACTCGGCACTTCGCCTTGACATTTAGTAACTCAACGCTTTGCCTCGACTGACTCAGCACTTGGTGACTGGACACTCAGCTACGACACTTGACTAACTTAGCACTCGACATCGGCTGACTCGGCCAAGGCAGCTCGGTAGCTTAGCCAAGGCAGCTCGACACTCAACAACTTGACCATATAAGGCAGCTGAGTCTTCCAAACAGCGCAACCATCAGCACATCCTTCCCTACTTGGCAATTTGAGATTATTCGCTCAAGCCATCTCTACAGATAAGTCTATAGTTGATTTTTGAGTTATTTCAATTCATAAAAATTCCCTTCTCCTACAAAGATTGTCTAATAATCTTAAAATATATTCGTTTAGGCAAAAGGAGATGAACATGGAAGAACTCATTGTTAGACTTCTATTGAGGAAAACAACAAGAGTTCAAAGAGAAAGTTATTTTCTCATGCTACTGTTGATGGGCGAAAATCATTAAGTGCATGACTGTCATCAAGTAATAAAAAGATTGATT
The DNA here is from genome assembly GCF_044706935.1 of Curcuma longa. NCBI lineage: Eukaryota > Viridiplantae > Streptophyta > Magnoliopsida > Zingiberales > Zingiberaceae > Curcuma > Curcuma longa. The sequence goes on along the minus strand of NW_027429884.1, from coordinate 18,574 downwards.
GGGACTGTAAAATCCAATCAGAATCACGAAGCAGACTATCTAGAAAGTCAAAAATCATGAGAGTTGAAAAAGAAATGAAAGCAATCAAGTTGAGAGAAGTAGAGGAGTCATAGGAGAAAATTGATTTTGAGAGACAACTTTAGGATTTCAGTTTCGCCACAATGACTGCTGACATCTTAAATATTATTTACTTTCTTACTTCAATATTTATGCGCATGTAGGTGGTCTATCTCGAGATACTGATATAGACTTTTAAAATTATATCGGCGTATTACCCAAACATGACACCTACTTTCAAGGAGACCTTACTAGAGCGATCATTTTCTTAGGGAGGCTCTTGTCACAATGCCCCACATATCCTCTAGGTGTCATCCCCTACTTCGTGACACCGAATCAGGGTCGACCCATTAGTCTTTGTGATAGCCAATAGTGCCCTCATGAGGTTTTGATTTACTTTCGTGAACAACTTCTCACGTCTTAGATTATTATAGGTTGGAGATTTGGATTTATCTTTCGGTCCTTCTCCGCATCCCATGGGATATAAAGATGCACAGTTAGTGTCGAATTCATGTATGCACAATAAAGTCAGATCATGGATAAATATATCATGTAGCAAGAAAGATAAATAAATATAAAGATGAATGCCAACAAATCAATCAGAACTACTCTCTCATCCTAGAATCTAGAGAACTACTACATGGTGATGGAGTTACAATCAAAAGACATGAAGGAAAGCATTTTACAACTCAAATCTAAGAGAAGAGAGAAGAAAGACTTAGTCATTTTGTTGTCAATGTCTTCGGAAGAATCTCCAAACTCCAAAGAGGACGGAAACATCGACGACTCCTTGGAAACACCCCTCCTAGGTTTCCTTGTCCTCTAGAAACTCCTCCCCCTTGTCATGAGGCTTCTAGGGCTTTTCATAGCCTCCAAAACCTACCAAGAAAGATGGATCTTCCAAAAATAGTTGGGCATCGCTTGCGTAATCAACACGTTGAAAGAAGCAATGAGTCACTTGACCTAATCCACACCCACGTATGTGACCTAAAGGGTACACCGACACGTGGTGGGAATAAATACTTCATCATTTTTGTTGATGATACCACAAAATATTATTTTGTGTATCTTCTTAAAAGTAAAGATGAAATTTTATAGAAATTGGTTCTCTATAAGAATATGAGGTTGAAAATCAACTTAATAAAAAGATTAATGTGGTTCAAAGTGATCGAGGAGGTGAATATGTATCACCATTCATTGAGTTGTGTGTTGAACACGGGATCAAACAAGAAACAATAAATCCCTATACTTTTCAACAAAATGATTTTATTGAGTGAAAGAATCGTACTCTAAAAGAGATGACAAATGCTCTTGGACTATCAGAGCACATGTGGGAGGAAGCTGTGTTGACAGCTAATTACCTTTTAAATAAGATGACCCAAAAAAATAGATAAGAGCCCTTATGAGTTGTGGAACAGAAGACAACTATTCTACAAATACTTGCAAGTGTGGAGGTGTCTGGCTAAAATTTTGGTGCTTGATCTGAAAAAGATCAAGAGAGGATCAAAAAATGTTGATTGCATATTTATTAGATATGCATATAACAACAGTGCTATAGGTTACTTGTGTATGTATCTCAAATTTCAGAGATACATAAGAACTCGATTATTGAATCGAGAAATACCTCATTATTCGAACATGTGTTTCCACATAGGACACAAGAGAATGTTAGCTCCTCAAAATGGACATATGAAACACAAGAAGAAGATGATGATGATGATGAACCAATTGAGGTTGAGCTTAGGCGAAGTAAAAGAGCTCAGATGAAAAAAATCCTTCGGAGTAAATTTTATTACTTTCATGTTGGAAAGTGATTCCCATAGTTATGCAGAAGCAGTAAGCTCTTTTGAGGGACCTTAATGGAAAAAGACAATTGCATCTGAGATTGACTATATCTTGCAAAATTATACTTGGGAACTTGTGGATCTTCCTCAAGGAAGTAGACTACTAGGGTGCAAGTGGATTTTCAAAAAAAAAGATGAAATTAGATGGTACGATTAATAAGTACAAGGCTAGATTGTTAATTAAAGGTTACCGACAATGAGAATGTCTTGATTACTTTTTATACATATTCTCTGGTATCGAGAATAACTTCCATTAGAGTGTTGTTGGCGATTGTTGCTCTATGGAATTTGAAAATACATCAGATGAATATAAAGACAACCTTTCTAAATGGGGATTTAGAAGAGTAAAGTTACATGGAGCAACCTGAAGGATTTTCTGTGCCAAGGCAGAAAAATAATGTTTGTAGATTGGTGAAGTTGTTATATAGCTTGAAACCAGCACCAAAGTAGTGACATGAAAAAGTTTGATAATGTCATGAAGGAAAGTAAATTTAAGATCAATGACTATGATAAATGTGTTTATATGAAAGCTACAGAGAATGACTATGTCATCTTATGTCTATATATAAATGACATACTTATCATTGGAGTAATGATAAGATAATTAAATCCACTAAAGATATGTTGAACTCAAGATTTAACATGAAAGACATGTGCCTAGTTGATGTAATTCTAGAAATTAAGATTCTTAGAATATCAGAAGGACTTGTTCTGAGTCAGCCTCATTATGTGGATAAAATTCTTGAGAGATTCATCAAAGGTGACATTGCTTTGGCACAAACTCGGATAAATATGAGTCAACATTTATAAAAAAAATCAAGGAGAGAGTATCTCTCAGATAAAGTACTCTAGGGTGATTGGAAGTTTGATATACTTAATGAATTATACATGATTAGATTTAACTTATGTAGTAAGCAAACTGAGTAGATACACGAATAATCCTGGTGTTGAGTACTAAAAAGGGATAACAAGAGTACTGACGTATTTAATGTATACTCGTGTTTATGAAATGCACTATACAAGATATCCTACTGTATCAATGGATACAACGATGCAAGTTGGATATCTGACATAAAAAACTCTAAGTATACGAGTGTATATGTATTCACTTTGGGAGGTGCAGTCATTTTATGAAAATCTTCTAAGCAAACTATAATGATTAGATCCACGATGGAATCTGAATTTGTAGCTCTTGACAAATATGGTGAAGAATGTTGAATGACTATGGTAATTCTTAGAAGATGTTCCTAGATGGCCAAAATCTATACCGATAATTTACATACTTTGTGATAGTCAATCAGTAATTGGTTGAGCACAGAGCCATCTATATAATGATAAGTCTAGATATATACATCGTAGACACAATACCATTAGATAATTACTCTCAATAGAAGTTATCACTATTGGTTATGTAAAGTCAAAAGATAATCTAGTGGATCCGCTAACCAAAGAGTTAAATAGAGAGTTAGTTAAAAGCTCATCGCTATGGATGGGCTTGATCTCGATGACGAATGTTAGTGCAAAGGAAACCCAATCTATGCAGACTAGAGATCCTAAGAACTATGTTCAAAGAGACAACCTAACTGCACTGACTAAGTAGTTCACTATGGGGAACAATCAAATAGATCAGTGAAAGGATGAGAGGTTAAATATACAACTTTTAATGATCTAGTAGAGTATTGTGGAATACTCTTGAGAGATTACCTATATAAGAAAGAAGTGAGGCCGCTTTGAAGAGAATTAAAGGCATGATTCTTAGAACTTTTTATAAAGCTAGATGTGTTTATGGCCAAGAACGAACACACTCATGACAACTAAATTGTATTAGGGCGAGTCTTCGGTGAGATATGTCAATACTTACATAGACAGTGGAACAATTTAAGGACATTGTGTCTACTGTCAGTCAGTAAGCAAACATGTGTTCACAAGAGAGGGTTTAAAAGGTAAAACCTACCTATCCTATACTGGACTTAACTGTTGAATGCTATCACATACCCTATTTTCATTCATGTAGGACAGTAAGATTGTTGGAAATGTGAATGGAAGAAAGAGGTGGATAAAAGAAGGAGACTCCAGTGTGCATGAGTTTTAGTCCCATATTAAGAGTCTCATGGCTTTATTGTTGGTTTATATTGATTCATAAACATTAATATTATGAACATATGCATGAGAAGAGGCTCTCTCTCCTACACACTTATGCAAGGGGTGCAAATCCAGAGTTCGGATTGCATTGACCCAAGTCGACTCGTATGCGAGCACGACTTGTCGGACCAGTCAGAGAAAAATTTATCCAAGATAATAAACTAATATTTTTCCATTCGATTCAATCTTTTGCTTTCTCAAGTGTAAATGTATGCATTAACTTGAGGTTAATGGAGAACCCATAATCGCTAAGTGAAATTGACGACTACGACTAGCGTTTTAATTCAGGCGAGTAAAGGCAGTAAATGACTATTAACTAGCCATTTACAGTTGCCTAAGGTTGGAGCTCCTATAAAGAGGAGATCAGACATTGATTAGGTTGATAAGAAAAAGAATTTCTATCCACCCGCGTTCCCCCTTCCTCTCATCCTCGTTGTTGTGCATCTCTGGCTCGATAGAATACCCATGATAGCAATTAGGTACTTCACAATTCACCATGAATAACCTGTGCTAGGTTGCATTGTTGTTTCTGTCATTATATCCTAAGAAACAAACACTTGTCTAATCTCGTAACATCGCTGGAGGGGACGAATCTATTTTAGGAATATGCATTGAATGTAGGCTCAATTTCTCTATTTTCTAGCACTCGAAAATCCACTCAGATTTGGGATTACTTCCTGAGTACTCGACACTCAACCTCGGCACTCAATGACTAGACACTCGATCTCGGCTGACTCGACACTTGGCCTTAGCACTCGGCCTCGACATTCGACATTGGCTGACTCAATCAAGGCAGCTCGACATTGCGCATCTCGGCCAAGTTAGCTCGACCATACAAAGTTGCATTGTTGTTTCTGTCATTGTATCCTAGGAAACAAACACTCATCTTAATCTAGTAACATCGCCTAAGGGGACGAATCTATTTTAAGGAATCTGCATTGAATGCAGGCCTTAATTTCTCTATTTTCTAGCACTCGAAAACCCACTCAGATTCGGGATTACTTCTTGAGTACTCAACGCTCCACCCTCAACACTCGATGACTAGACACTCGACCTTGGCTGACTCGGCAATTGGCCTTAGCACTCGGCCTCAGCACTCAACATCAGCTGACTCAATCAAGGCAGCTCAACATTGGGCATCTTGGCCAAGTTAGCTCGGCCATACAAGGTAGCTCAATCTTCTAAGCCCGTAGTTATCCCAAGTTAGTCATCCTTCCCCACTTGGCAGCTTGAGATTATCCACTTAAGTCAGCATGATAGATAAGTTTGAAGTTGATTTTTGCATAATTTCAATTTAGAAAAATTCCCCTCTATCTCTAACAAAGATTGTCCCAACATATCTTACTCGGGCTTAGCCTAGGGTCCAACAACGTTGAAGAGGAGGATCTTCATGTAATATCAAAGTGGATAGGAAGAACATGTGTGTATGGATATAAAATTTATGGCCAGGATATTCTATCTCTATAATTTCATCCAGTAACCCATCAAAATCATTGCTTGCAGCTCCATCATTGGATGATTGAACACAAACCCTACTATTCATTATAGTTTTTCCATTCTATATTTCTAAGTATGAAAATTATATCTATTTATGAAATATGTTGGCCAAGTATGTATCATTGTTTTTGGATCCCATGAAAAATAGAATAACAATTCTTGCTCAATGTGAGCTTGATTATCATAAATCTAAAGTCAAATTTCAAAATTAATTAAAAGTCAAAATATGTGTAAACCAAATTTAAATTATTTACTCACATATAATTTGAACCATGGTATAAATTCTTCATCGCAGAAGCGATTAAACTCTTGTGTCAACATTTCAAAATTTAAATTTTAAAAAATCCTATAAAAAAATTAATTATAACACAAATAATTTATGATGTAAGAAATAAAAAAATAGGAAATATATACTCACTCGAAATATGATGTTACTTTTGGATAATTCAGTAAAATATATGTGTGGGTTGTCCGCCATTCTTGACCAGTTAAGTATCTCTGTTTACATGGTCCACTTAGTCGACCAAGGTAATTAAAAATTAAAAATAAGGTTAAATTGGGATCAATAGGACCCTCATCATTTCTTCCCGCTCTTTGTCTTTTGCTCTTGAACGTAAGGCTCAAAATAATATGATGCAAAAGTTGTTACTTCCTCCACAATGTATGCATTAACAATAGAGGCTTCAATATGTGCCTTATTTTTTACTTTTTTCTTCAAATGATATAGGAATCTGATTGTAATAAAATAAATTATATTAGATATTAATATATATTAAATAATTTTATTTTTTATGCATTAATAATGAAGTATATAAGAAATATGATTTTACCTTTTAAATGGATACATCCATCGAAAATGGACAAGACCTCCAACTTTGGTCTCATATGGCAAGTGAACTAAAAAATATTCCATCAAATAAAAAAATAAAGGTGAAAAGATCCTTTCTAAATTATACAAAATTATTAGAATTTCTCTCTCTAACATCTCCATGTGTAAGTATCTCAAAACTGTTGAGCAAATATCATGAAAGAAAATGCTTAACTCCGTAATGACACCCCATACAAAATTTGATAAGAGCTCCTTAAAAGCGATAGGAATGAGTCTTTTCCATGAATATATGACAATCATGACTTTTCAAACCAATCAATTTGCATTCCTTCAAATCGACACATCTTCCAAGATTAGAGACATAACCATCTAAAAATTTCAAAGATTTCACTCATTCACAAACAACACGTCTTTGATCTCTATTCAATGTATAAACTACCTTTGGCTTTGGTCCCCTACTACTTTCATCGACATCAAGAGTGAAGTCTTTTACAAAGGAGTCACATATCTTTTCTTGCATTCAGATTATCTTTTATTTTTTTGATGATATCCATCACTGTATTTATCAGATTATCAAAAATATTCTTCTCAATATGCATTACATCAAGATTATGATGAATCAAATGACTGTACCAATATGGTAAATCTCAAAATATACTCTGTTTAGTCCATTTATGTGTACTTTCCATATTCATAAGTTGTACCATGTGGATCTTCAATAACAGATGAAAAGTTAAGCACTCTGTACCAAATTTATTGACCTGTTAATCTCAATGGTGGGGGTGTTCTTTCAATTCTATTCTTAGTGAATTCTTCTTTATTCCTTCTGAAATTATGATTTGGTGGTAAAAATTATCTATGACAATCAAAATAACTCAGCTTCTTTCTCATGTTTCAATCTGATTGATTTTGATCTCTCCATATATATTGGACATCCTAAAATCCCAACAGTACTCCATCCCGATAACATGTCATAAGTCAGAAAAGTCATTTATGATCCAAAGAAGAGCAGCCTTCATTACAAACATCTGATTAGTATGCACATCATATGTAGAAAAACCTTCATCCCATAGTTGTTTCAGCTCTGCAATCAATGGTTGCATATAAACATCTATTAACTTCTTCGAATTTTGTGGGTCAGGCACAACCAATGTTAAAAATATATGTAGTATTTTCATGCACATTCTAGGTGGAAGATTATACAGAGTTACAATAATTGGCCAACAAGAATAATTTCTTCCTGATTTATCAAATGGAGCAAATCCATCAGCACAGAGACCTAACCGAATATTTCGAGTCTCCTTCACAAATTTAAGATATGTTCTATCAAAATTTTTCCACTGCCTCTCCATCTGATGGATGACACATTAGTCCCTCTTCTATTTCATGAGTTGCATGCCAAGTCATGTGTTGAGCAGTGACTTTTGATGCATAAAGTCTTTGTAGCCTAGGAGTTAAAGGTAAATAAAATAACTGAGTGTATGTTTTATGTCGTTGTTGACTCCTTCTAATACTCTTGTACCTAGCTTGATTATAGAATTTACAAACTTCTGCATTTTCATCATCTCCCCAATATAACATACAACCAGCTCTGCAAACATCAATTCTTTCCATTGGAAGACCTAAGTCTTTCACAAGTTTTTTCATATTATAAAAATCATTGGGCATTATGTGATCACACGGCAATGCCTCTCCAATAACTTGAACAAAATCATTAAAATAATCTTCAGACACATTATGCTCTGCCTTGACATTCAACAGTCTTGCTGTGAGAGATAGTTTAGTGTGATTGTCACAACCAAACCACAATGGTTCATCTGCAGCACTCAATAATTCTTGAAATTGGAGATATGATTCATTATTCACATTTTCACCAACTCCTGGTACTTCTATCTCCTCCAACGGTGATGCATAAGTAGTAAACATTTGTTCAACTATTGGAGGAAAACTAGAACTTGCACCACTCGGTTCAGCAATAAAATTCTGACCCGCTGTATCAATTATCATCCTCTGATATGAGATTTAATTGATCATAATAACTCTGATCTCCACTAACTGAGACTTGTATGTTTTATCCATAATCCTCATCAGATATGAACGGTTCACCATGACAAGTCCAATTATAGTAATTGGGGGTGAAACTAAATTTACAAAGATGTTCTCAAACTTTATCACACTGTAAAAATTTACCATTGTGACACTTTCTGCATGAACATCTTATTTTATCTCCATCCATAAACTCAACATTACTAGAAGTAAAATTTAAAAATTATTCTAACTCAATAATAAACTTATCAGTTAAACCCCTACGTTCAGGTAAGTTCTTTTTATACATCCAACTTCTTTCTTTCTGTATTTTTTTCCTATTTTTAAATTTAAAATATTAAAATATTAACTTTTATCTACTACAAATAAAAACTAGTATAGACCTCATCATCAATAACATAAACATAATTAATTCCTACTAAATTGTAATAACAAAAACTAATATTCAAAGTAACCACTATTATAGCTAAATACTTTCCACTATCAAAAATAACTATTATTGTAAATATACCTAAAGTCAGGTGAACAAAGATGAGTATCTCTCCAATTATTTTAAGTCCACGCAAAATATAGACCTGCACAAATAATATTACAAAATCAATAATTAAAAATAATATGCACAAATAAATACTTTTAGTAAACTAAATTAATATCACAAATAAATAATCTGGCACCGGTGGCGGAGATGCGATGACAACGTGAGTGGGAGATCTGCGCAAAGGGAGAGAAAGCGAGAAGAGAACGTAATTTAGGGTTTAATGCCCTAACTTTAGTGACGAATCGACTTTCGTTGCTAATTTACAGATGAAAAATTTTTTCGTCACTAAATATGCGACGAAAAAATATTTCATCGCTAATTTAAATGTGATGAATTAATATTTCATCGTGTATTCACGATGAATAATTCTTTCGTAGTCGAATTACTGATGAATTTGTTTTTCATTACCAAATTTGTGATGAATTTTTATTCATCGTCAATTACCGATGAAACACATTTTCATCGCAAATTGACAATGAATTTGGCGATAAAAGTATTTTTTGCGATTAATTTAGCAATGCATTTAATATATTGTTAATTCTGTAATAAAATTATTTTTATCATAAAGAATAAAATTATTTTTATCATAAAATTTATCATAAATTTGTGATAAAAATGTATTTTGTCATAAAAATTATTGCTAATTTGTGATAAATATTTTTTATTACTAATATTTGTCCCAAATTTATCAATTTTTTGTAGTGTTAGTTAGATGCCAAGTAGATTAAGGTTGACTAGATATTTGACAGTTAATCAATATGTTAGTCGGAGATAGGAAAATTCCAAGTGAGTCATGGTTGACCAAATATTTGATGATTAGAGATGACGAAAATCCAAATGGGTTATAGATAATCAAACACATGGTGATCGGAGATAATGCAAGTCCAAGTGGATCATGAAAGACCAAACATTTGGCATAACTATGGAAGTCCAAACAGGTTATAGAAGATCCAATGTTTAGCATACAAGAAGTCTAAGTAAGTCATAGATGACCAAACGCTTGACAATGAGGGAAGATTTAATAGGTTATGGTTGATCAAATATTAGACATAAGATGAGAAGTCCAAACAAATCAAGGAAAATCAGATGTTTGGCAAATGACAAAGTCTCGACATGTCAAGGTTTATAGGATGTTAGGTAATGAAAAATCTCAGCAAGTCAAGATTGACCGGATATTGAGCAAAGAAAGTCTTGATAGATTCAGGTCAATCGGATATCAAGCAAGATAAGAATTCAAACTTGGTAAATCAAAACATGAGTAGTAGTCGATTGATAGGGTGTATTAATCGATTGAAAGACTCTAAACTCTAAAATTAAAGTTTAAGGTGTTTTTAGAGTTTGCTACAGTAAGTTTTTGCTATAGTAACTTTAGAGTTTATTATAGTAATTAGGGTTTGCTATAATGGCAATCGACTGATGAACAGTAACAATTGAATGTTACTGTAGCAAATAGAAAGTTGATTGTTCAACTCTATTGATCGTAATAAATCAACAAATAGAATATATCAGTCAACTGATGTCACTGTTCAAGCGAATAGAAAGTTCATAACTCGACTATGGGATTAGGCAATAGTCGACTGATTGTAATAGGTAGCCAACTGATGTCATTGTTCAAATAAACAAAATATTTAGAACTCGACTACAGGATTCGACTGATTAGGCAACAATCAATTGATATGAGCAGTCAACTGATGTTAAGGTGAATGAAGTCGTTGAGTTAATAGGTCAAAGTAACGTTCAAATTTATAGTGAATCAATTGACTGATAGGTAAGATCAGTCGATAGATATAAATCAACCCAACAGTAACCCTATAAAAGAGGATTTCGAGGAAGATCAAATAGTCGGTTGTATTTTTTTATCGTCAAGAGGCAATTTCAAACAACAAAAAAGCTCTCAAAGTAAAGTTCTTAATTGTAAAGTTATTTTCGCTTTCATTTATATTTGCATCTTTGTTTCTTATTGTATTGTCTTGTAAAAGAGCTCTCCGCCTCTGAAAGACATCCGAGAAGGAGAAGGTTAGGGGTAGTAGTATTGCTAGGACTAGGGCTTGGAATAGTTGTTTTAGGAGCTTAATGATGTGCATGTGCCATCGAATTTGCTTGAAGTTTCTACTACGCAATCCATCGACATGATCGAAACTATTCATACACTCTTTAGCTCGCATGGTTCTTAACAAGAGAGACTCGTGAAACCCTGGGATAGAAAATCCCTTCTAAATAAACAAGGCTGATACATATGACTCAAGTCGAGTTTTTGACTCAGCTTGAACTCCTGAGTTCCCTATGTGACTTTGCATAACGAGTGCTCGGCAACTCAAGTACACCATCTAACTCAGCAACCTTAACGCCTGACTCAGCACTCAAGTCTCCCATGCAGCCTAATAATCTGAGCACCCCGGCTTGGCATTCCAAATCACCCTTGCAACTCCTCTCCAAAATGCCCCATGCGACTTGACACCCAAGTCCTCAAAGCACTTCGCTCAGGGTTGCATCGAAGCTCGATACTCAAGGCACCTTCCATTACTCCATACTCAAGGCCCCCCTTCGAGTATCCTGTGCTTCCCCAAGTCCCTTATAATGGGCCTGATCCCTCTAAAGATCACAAGCTCAAGTCACTCCTGAGCATAACCCTTGTAGGGATGAACCTTATGGTATTGACACGTATGGATCATAATTTTGTGGGAATAAATCAAGAAAGTGCATAGTCATGATAGGCCCAGGCAATCACTAGTCATGGTTCCCTTAGCATCCATGTTGGTAGAGTCCTTGCCCACGAGGCCCAATGACCCTTACAAAAGGCTAGTTACATAAAAGAAGTAAAGTTGATAACGATATATGCTGATCTAAACTCATTCTCCCCTTTCTCCCTGCATTTCATTTAATCATTTTCCATTACATCCCTTGCTTCCATCACCGGATTCTAACATAAGCATCGGAAAGACTTTGCCAAACCAATGCCCTTTGACACATGTTAATGCACACAGGAAGCTTTTATGTCAGCAGCCAACAAAGAGGCAGATTTTGAATGCATCAAAATCCATCTGATAGGATATTGGTTATAATTTGTAGAGCTTTTCAACATTTAGTTATTTCTCATTCTTTGTTGTGTCTACAACATTTTAAATTTTAGGGAGATATTGACAACAATTATCCCAACAGAATTGTCTAGCTTCTGCAGCATTAACCTTATGGGCATAATTACACAAATTGAAAACAATAAATCACTAGGAGAAGTTATATACCTATTTTCCGCACCCATTCAGTGGAACAAAAAAGAGTAACCAATTGTCCTGAAAATGTTCTTTGGTTATTTGCAAGGCCCACTAATCCATTATCTGATTATGATTTCAGTAATCTGAAACTTCCAATACAATGTCTAATTATGAGCACGATCACTTCCAACAAGAGAATATTACATGAATAATGTGCCTTCAGCTTCACAAAAAATCTTACTAAGCTCTTCTTTGACTTCAAGATCAGCAAATGAAAATTGAATGGCACTTTGAGCAAGAATAAACATGTCGCGCTTGTTTAGTCCTGCATAATTAAAATACAATATTGCAGTAAATATAAAGGTTGACAGATATGCCTTGTAATAAAGATGGTGATTAACACACCAAATGTTGAGGCAGCAAGACGGTACTCGTTTGACAGAGATGTTGAGAAAAGGCCAGAATCATCAGTGCATAGTGCCAGTGGATGGTTTGCTTTGTAAAGCTCAGCTGCACAGTCATGTTCTATCAGTTGTCTAATGAAAGGAAATGCATAAGCCACCGAACTTAAGAAAATGAGGTACAAACCAAAATGATGATCGGATAAGGAAGAGAGGCGTTCACTTTGGATATTTGATGTCAAGCATATCTCAACCTGCGATACATACATGGGATTTGAAGTAAAATATAGGAGCCCAAGTTAGTGAAAAAAACTAAAAAGAGACTGGACATATGGAGATTATTACCGGGATCCTTAAGACTTTCACCCTTGTCCAGTCCTCTTCTTTAAGGAAGCAAGCATGGCCTATTCGTTGGGGGCAAATATCGATCATTGCTTTGATTTCCTTATGGTTTGGTACCTAAAATCTCTAAGTCATTAAATTGAACTAGTTAATCAGTTTGAATCAGATCGACCTAAAAATTAGTTTGAAGGAGCACTATGCTTGACGACACACCTCTCCACAATGGAGAGTAATAGGTAGCCCTAGCTCTTTAGCGTGCTTCAGTGCTGGAAGGAAAGTTTCCCTGCAGATCAAAAGTCATGTAAGAATCTGGGAACTGCATTTTCTATATTATAATTACATTGCATGCACAATTTACCATTCACCAACAATAGGATTGCCAGAGAGATCAAGTCCAACCACGCCAAAATCCTTCAGTTCCCTTGCAAGCTTGACCTATAAAATTGATTAATGCCTTCACAAGTAGCATTCAGATTGAATGATTTGACTGACAAAAAAATGCAAATATAGTCCTCTGATAGTACTGTTTCCATTGCAGATGCAGTGGTCTCACGGCGATCAATACTCAGAAGAAGGCGCACATAAATTTTCTTCCTCTTCTTGCAGTTGCTTATACAATTTACTGGTGTAGTTTCTGAAAGAGGTGAATGGCTTGCACCTGATGTTACAAAATCAACATCAACAGTATCAACTGCTTGTATGCCATTTATGACTGCTTTCATATATGAAAGCTTTGTCATTCCTTTGGATTCATTTTGCTGCAAGATCAGAGTAGTGTCATTGCTTAATTGTTCAATATCTTTGAAAACATGTTTGTCCCTCGTGCACAAATACCTTTGGAGTTGTTCTTAGTTCAAGATAAACAACATTCTCAGCAGCAAAATCTTCAATGACCTATCATACAGCAAGATGCAGAAGTATGACAGAGAGTGGACTGGGTTACAATCATGCAATTGATGTACCTCCTTAGTGATTCTTGTCACAGTTTGATGGTCAGTGGTAAGTATGTGAAATAAATCAAAAAGCTTGAAGCACTCTGGCAAAGACCGACCATCTGCAGCAAAGATGACATATATCAGTGACTTATCATAATTATTGCAAAAACTAGCTACCGTATTGGTATTCAATTTTCTTAGACTATCATATTCTTGAATTATTGTGAAAATTATTCTTAAGATCCTACCTTCATATTGTGAAGTCAAATGAAAACAGTCTCTTTTTTACATCCAGAAAGGGTGAGAGAGTATGTGTTTTTTTCTACATGGATATGATCCCGATTCAAGAAGAGAGATCCCATGTTGGTCCTTCCTAGCTATCATGTTCTTCATTATCCTAAAAACTATACTTGAGATCTTTCCCTGATATTATTGAAACATTTTAGCTATCATATAGTCTCATTTTCTTTTATTGCAGAATAGGTGCCAAGATCCTACTAGGTAGATTTTTTTATCCGCGTAAATGAAGAGAATTAACAATAATCTAGCATAACAAAGATGATAATCTTCATGATAAAAGAAAAAACAAAATAATGTTCAAATTAGAAGGAGCTTTTCACTATAATTCAGTCAAATTATCAATGGAAGGATTATACTCACCCATAATTCAACAGTCGGCCAAAGCTAAGCTTACTGCAATATTTACAATGCATATCATGATAAGTACCAAATTAAAAAAAATGCAAAGATTTCTCTAACCAAGTTCAAGTGACTTATGTAAGTGGAGGTAGAATTTAAATCGTTGTTATATAATTGAGCTCCGGATAAGTACCACAAAGACATGATTAGGCAAGAAGAAACACCTAAGAAGGGGTAACAGGGACAATCAGGCTTTCCATGTTAAGGCAGTTGTAAAAGTGAATGATGGTAAATAATATCTATGTCCAGTGGGAAGAAATAATGAAACTGCTGCTGTGTCCATGGAAGAAATGAAGAAAGGTGTAAAAAAACAAAAGAAAAATGAAGTAGCATTAGACAGAAATATGAAAGTTGAGTTTTGTCAAAAATTAACAGGAAATATTGAGATTCAAAGAAATAGTTCAATTTATCTCCAAAGCAATAGCAATAACTGAATCAAGGAAACCAGAATACTTCTGTATCACTTACTTTTCATGATAACATGTACTACATCTTCAAAATCAATGACACCTTTATCTCCCAATACTTTTGCAAGCTCTCTGTAGAAGTTAGAGGAAAGGCACAGATAAGATTAAATAGGGTAACTCGAAGTGTTTTTCTAACAGTATCACTGTGTAGGATAATGCCACCCCATGAAAGCTATTACCTTTGCTAACATTGTGTTTAATTGAATATTTGAATTCATCATTTAATGCATCTTGATGCAAGCATAACCCAAGACTATCAATATATTGTGCTTTAAATTATTGTATTTAAATATTCATCTCTGCTAAAAAACGCACATAAAGAACAAATTCTTAAGTTAAACCATCAAATAGAGAAGTCGACCTACTTTTTTCAATGTATGTATGGGTCAATGCCACATTGTATATTAAAGAAATGAGATTAGCGAAACCACCATAGTACAAGCTCCACGAATGCATCTTATGAGAATCATTATCTAAACACCCTACCATTACCACATTAGCTGCCAAGTTTGTCACAACTGCTTTTTTTTAAAAAATTTTTGTCTTCACCCATTAGTTAAATATAGTTTCTTTTCGTCATAAATCTTAAATTCCAATCACGTGAACTCCCATAGTATGCAAAGGCCGAAAGGCTCATTATCACTATTGAAGCAAAAAAACAAAGGCAAATGCACAATGCTATGTGAAATAGGGAATTTTCCAAGCCATGGCTAGGTTTTCGCAGGCAGCCAGTCCGGCGGACATAATCTGCCTCGAAGAATTTCCAAATAATGCCCACCTTAAGCATTCAATATCACTCCTCAAATTCCATGGTATAAAGGAAACATCTTTCCTACTTAGAAAACAAAACGAGCAGTATCAGACTCGTAGAAGAACCTAAAAACCCATCGAAGTTATACATATCGGTCCGACAGACACAAGGAATTAGAATCGTTTCAACGATGGGCGGCCGATGATGACAAGCATCGACAAGTACCATGGCATACAGTGAGTGATCCAGAGAGAGTATGAAATGATAGCATGGACGTTTCGATGCCGGATCCCTAGGTATGGATAGATGAGTCAGTTAGAAGGGACAGAGATGGGAGAGATCTCACAGCAGGGTTGAATCTCTGACGGAGCCATTGAGGTGAGCATGGAGCTCGATCTTGGGCAGCAGTTTGCACCATTCCAGCAGCTCCATGTCTCCACCTGCGTCCATCTCTTCTTCGTCGTTCGTTCAACAGCAGGGGAGTGCCTTTATGGATGGGCTCAGAGTCAGACCCCAGGGAAGGGACCAAAAAGTAAATTGCTAAAATTTCAAAAATACCACAAAAAGAAATTAAATTTCTTTTAAAAATACCCTCAAATTTCTGAGAAAGAACACACAAGCCAGTGGATTTCCCGCTGGCGTCGGCGTGGAAGCCATAAATTGCATACGAGTATGGATTTCCCTTTTGGCTATGCATCCTTTTTTTTCTTTTTCCGTTTTTTGCAAAAATTTCTACCCTTTTTTGCAAAAGTCAAAAAGGGTGTCTTTTCAAAAAAAGAAAAGAAAATCTGAGAATAGAATAAGTACCATCTTTGGTAAAAAGACCCGCTAGAACCTCTTTGCCTCCTTTTCCTAAAATCACAAAAGCCTTCATGGGTCGGTGGTTGGAGGATGTTTGTCACTTGTAGTTTGAGAACAATGTGAAGTATAATAAAAGTGAATATAAATAAAAGTGAAATAAGTCGTCCATACAAATTTGGGATAAAGATATCTAATCAATTTTATAGAAATCTAGCTTGGCATCTAGTCAGAAATCTACTTTTTTTTTATGTGCATGGAGGTTAAAAGAAGTGAAATTAGAGGTGTAAAGAATACCCTCTTCTTTTAGTTGAGCTACTTTTAACCTCTTTGAGTTAAAAATTAATACTCTTCTTCTTATTATGTGTATAATGCATCCCTTTTTGGAATTCACTCTTTTAGTAGTAGTTCATGCCAACTAGCTGTGAACCACTGTATATACACACCTATCTGTAAGTGGGCAATGCCATAAACAAATAAAGAACAGGTAGAGTCTCATTTCTTCAAATCAAATAAGACTCAAAGAGCCTCGGGGTATAATGTAATGATAGGATATGGTTGAGTTGATTACTATAAAATAGACTTGTTGAAATAGACAAGGATCGAATCTCGACAAAGCCGAGACAATACCCTCCCCGTAGTAGTCAACTGTAGTTTCTCGATTTACCTCCTCACAGATGATCGTGGGACCGATCGTGTAAGGTCGTTAGAGTGGTGAATTCTAACTTTTATTAAAATGATAGGATCATTGATGCATTCTCCAAAGTACCATGGTTCGATTTTCGACTGAAGGATCCATGTTCTCTATTTGGCAAAAAAAAATTATGGAAAGTAGTACAAAGTACAACCACCTAGTGGAGCGATCGTATTGCGACTCATGGTTCTAATACCCAAATGGAGCATGACACTCTACAGCGATGGATCGATCATGGAGGTTGGTTGTCGATGGCCTCAAAGTGAGCACTTTCTCGATTTATCCTAGTGGTTATGGAGCTGAAGTGGTCACCTCCATGATTAATCAGTTCAAAAAATTAGAAATCTGGATTACTAAAAAAACTCAAAGCACACAAGTTTGATTTGTGTTCGATGCTATTGGTGCAATCAACCTTTAGAATTTTGATGTTTAATAATACACCTGGGTCTGGTTAGTTTGATCAAAGATTGATCCAAACATGATCTAATATTTGAATGTGAGTAAAGTCTAGTAAGGTCAAAGTTGACCAGATGACTAGCAAGGAAAAATGTAGTTAGGTCAAGGCTGACTGGATGGCTAGCAAGAGCAACCAATTGAAGGTTAGACAAGGGTGAGAAATCTACTGAGTGACTAGTCATAACTAGAGGTTAAACAAAGAAAAAATCCAAGTAGGTCAAGATGACCAAAGGCTTGACAAATGTGAGAAGTCTATTGAGTGACTAGTCTTAACTGGAGGTTAGGCAAGGGTAAGTCCATGCAGATCAAAGATGACTAGATGTTTGACAAAGAAAAATCTTGGGCAGTGAGCCTTAAGTGGTAAGAAGTCTTGGAGGAACTCCAAGTAAGAAGCATATTAGGTCAGACTTACAAGGTAAAGGGTAGGTAAGTCTAGTAGGTGAGACAGACTACAGGAGTAGATTAGGTTGCTTGTTTGTTGTTATATGTTTGTTTTGCATGAACCTAGAGCTGGAAGCAAGATTGAGAAAGCAGACAAACGCAAATCATACGTAGCTAGATCAAGTTCAGAGTGAACCGGACTTGACTCGGATTGAACCAAACCCAAGCTAATTCGGTAGATCAATCCTAAGGAGTCTGTAGACGAATCAGGTCCAAGTAACTGAGTTTGAGTTTGTAACCTGATTGATGACGTAACACCTAGGTTCGGTAGACCAATCTCAAGGATCGATAGACCGATAAACTTGATAAGATCAGATCACATATCGCGAAGAGCTCAATCTTGTAGATAAATTAAAGTTTTATCCAGGATCGATATACTGATAAGGCTTATCGATGAACCAAAAAAACTTTATAAAAATATATCT
>NW_027429883.1:0-5938 GCF_044706935.1 Curcuma longa | reverse complement strand
TGATGTAAATGAGATCAATCCCTCTTATATAACGGGAGTGATATCTTGCGACCTCTTAATAGAGTAGGACCATGAAATGCATGACCATGCTCAAATGAGTCAATATGAGATATTGAGCTCATTTGCTTGAGTGAGTCTACTTGAGGATCAAGAAACATAAAGATTGATAAGGGGATGACACAGTCTATGCCTCATTAATCAATCTAGATATTGAGGATAGAAGTACATGATCATACATTATCATAGTCATGAAGGTTATGTCGGATCTTGACATTCTTGTCACTTGGGTAGCAATAATACATTACTAGATGTCACTCATTACTTATGTTTCTAAAATAGATTTTAAAGATATTGTCAATGTTACGAGAACCTATTTGGGTCACACATAAATAACATTCTATTTTGGAGATGGGTGCATTTTAGTTTGATTAAAGGAACAATTAAACTCATTGGATGACCAAGACTTGAGTTAGACTCAAGTTGGTTGAATTTGAGTTAGATTCAAATTAAACATAGTTGATGAATGAAGATTGATTCATCATGCATGATTAATATGGATTAATCATGCATTGAAGAGGAGGAAGTTATCATGCATGGAAGAGGAAGTTATCATGCATGATTAATAGGATTAATCATGCATTGATGACAGAATACCACAAGCCTAAAACCTTTAGTATTCATGGTTTGGGTATAAAAGAGTTTTTCTATCCTAAAGTGAAGTTGGATGTTCATCTTCTTCTCTCATCTTCTTGCTTGGCTGAGACTTACAAGGTTGGTTGCTAGCACAACCAAAGTTTTATTCAAAAAATGAGTGTTAGTGTGGATATTTATAGAAGCACGGACACTTGAATGTGCAAGAGATCTGATAACCTTTGGACGAGCAGGATAAGCGAAGGGAACACATCAAAGGTACACCCTATTAGATAGGATTTCATAGATCTATAAAAGAGTTTTTCTACCCTAAAGTGAAGTTGGATGTTCATCTTCTTCTCTTATCTTCTTGCTTGGTCGAGACTACAAGGTTGGTTGCTAGCACAACCAAAGTTTTCTTCAAAAAATGAGTGTTAGTGTGGATACGCATAGAGGCACGGACACTTGAATGTGCAAGAGATCCAACAACCTTTGGACGAGCGGGATAAGCGAAGGGCACGCATCAAAGGTATACCCTATTAGATAGGATTTCATAGATCTAAACTTATACGAATTTTTTGCATGGATCACGGAAGGGATCCTATTTTCTGCTATGAATTTTATTGTTTTATCGCATAGGATTCCCTACAGATTCCTCTCTCAATCTATGAATCCATCAGCCAAGCTTAATCACTATAATTTGTTGGTGCAATCGACCTCCAAGATTTTCATATTTTTATGATAATATATTTAATGGGAGGATGGTCAAGGTTGACTAAGTTGGTGAAAGAATTCAAGCAAGTCAAGGTTGACTGAATGCTTGAAAGTGAGTAAGTAAGAAGTTTAAATAGGTCAATGTTGACCAGATGCTTAGCAGTTAAATATGAAGTTCTGACAGATCAGTGTTGACCTAGGTAAAAAAATGTTTAATCGGATCAAGATTGATCGGATGACTAACAAAGGTAAAGTCAAGTCAAATCAAAGTTGATTGAATGATTGACAAAGATAAAGTTCAAGCATGCTAAGATTGACTGGATGCTTGGTAAAGAGAAAGTCTAATCAGGTCAAGGTTGATCAGATGATTGACAAAGGAAAAAGTTTAATAAGGTCAAGGTTGATCAAATGTTTGGTAAAGCAAAAGTTTAGGTAGGTTAAGGTTGACTGGATGTTTGACAAAGGGAAAACTCCAAGCAGCTCAAGGTTGACCGAATGTTTGATAAAGGAAAAAACCCAAGCAAATCAAGGGTGATTGGATGCTTGACAAAGAAAAAATTCTAGGGGAGTAAACCCTAAATAGTGAGAAGTTTTGGAGGAGTAAACTCTAAGAAAGTATGACCAGTAGGTTAGGCGATTGAAATAAGATTTTCGATCGACCGCTGGTCGACTGGACTAGTGTATTTGATTGATTGAAGTATAGTATTGCTAGAACTTTTTTGTATTACTACTTTATCTATTGTGCTAATTTGATTTTGTACAAATCATGATTTTTCGATTGATCGAATGGTAATTTCAATTGACCGAACGATTTGGACGACTGAACCAAGAAGATTAGTTGACCGATAACTTGAGATAAGTTCAAGTGAGATATGATCTAGCTCCAAAAGGAAAGATTAGAATTAGTAGACCAATACTATGGATCAATTGATCAAACTTGAATTCGATTAGTTGATTGGGCGTGTTGTGATCTGGTTGCAGAAGAAAAGTGGAGGATTAGTTGACTGATCTTGACCTTGGACCGACTGAGAAAGCGGATCATGCGGGGGATTTGATTTGATCCGATTACGAACTTGGATGAGAACTTGGACAACACTATGGTTCAGTCGATCGATCTAGAGGATTAGTTGACCAAAAACCATAGTAATCGGCGCTGATTGAGAGCAATCGGATCTGGATTAGTCGCCCAAAAATAATGTTCGTTCAACCGATAAACTCTCATAAAAAAGAGTTCAATAGCAGAGGCTCAGTAACTCAGAAATTCAATTCAATCAATAGTATTCTCAATCTCTTTGTTTTGCGCTAAAAAAAGGATTCAAAGCTTTACGATCGAGGAAACGTCAGAAGGAGTACGTGGTATTTAGAGCTTTCGGACCAATTGATAAAATCTTGTTTGTATTTACTATAAGTGTTCTTATATTTACCTTATTTGTGATTATTTTTATGAATCTTTAAGAGATTTCTCTATTTCTAAAAGGTTTCCGAAAAGGAAAAAGAAGAGTAGACTCACGCAAAATACACAAGTTTTGGATTAGCACCTTAGGGGTGTCTTATCTTGTTTTATTATTTTATTATTCTATTGCATAGACTAATTCTGATAGGCAAGAATGAATAAGTAAATGAGAAAAAGTGTGACACCATGAGTCTTCGGGCTCTTCAAAGTTCTACTTCAAGATCAAGGTGGAATTTATCATTCTAGTGGTCTCACATGAACGACACTATGATCATATATGAGGAGGTAAATCGAGAAGTTATAGTTGGTCACGATGGAGGAGGGCATTGCCTCGTCTTCGCCGAGATTCTATCCTTGTCCACTTCAACAATTCTGTTTCATTGTAATCAACTCAACTATGCCCTTGAGGCTCTTCAAAGTTCTACACTATTAATTCTCAATTCATTGAGTATTTCATCCAAGCTTTAATCGACTCAATCTCCATATATAAAATTCTCCATATATAAAATAATGAGGAATCTTACAATATAAGCATCTAACTTGAAGTACGTACATTGCTAAATAATCACAATATGAATCAATGCTCCTCCTTTTTTTTTGTTTTTGTTTTTATTTTATGATGGGCTAGAAGGTTTTAACTTAAACATCAATATATTTTTTTCTTTTTGTCATCCATCAAAACAACGATAAACTTTTGACAATTGAAACAACAAACATAATTAGTAGATGACCACAATTATATAAATAAAGCACAACAATTAAGATGTAATTTAAACACTTAGCATTTTACCACGCTCATAAGATTCATACATTTTCTTCCCAAGATTAAACCTTTTGTACACTGTCTCTATTTTTAAATAAACATTACAAAAAAATTTGATAAATTTGGAATGAATATTAGCAACGAAAATTATTCATCATAAATTAGTAACAACTTTTATGATAAAATACTATTTCATCACAAATCGATAATAAATTTTGCAACAAAATAATTTTATTACAGAATTAACAACATATTACATTCGTCACTAAATTCATCGTGAAAATTATTTTTGTCGCCAAAGTCATCGTAAATTTATGATGAATTAATATTTCATCATCAAATTTGCGAGGAATGTTTTATTCATCATCAATTAGCGATAAAAAATTAATTCGTCGTGAATTTGAAGACGAAAGAATCATTCGTCGTGAATACACGATGAAATAATAATTTGTCACATTTAAATTGACGACAAAATTAGATTTATCGCCAAAGTTATGACATTAAACCCTAGATCATGATTTCTTTCTCTCCTTCTCTCCCTTTCTTGCACAGATCACTCATGCCATCGTTGCCTCTTTGTCCATGTTGGATATTGGATCTTAAAAGACCAATACAATTTTGTGAAAATCAGGGTGCCATCAATTAATGAAAGTCAAAATTGACTTTAAAATCGAAATCAATGTTTCGCGTAGATAGATCTAGACTATTAATTTGCTCAAAATCGATTAAGAATGAATGAGAAATTAATTGTTCAAAGTTAACACAGAATAGCATTAATTATTAATTAATGCTATAGAAGGAAGTGTATGAGAAATAGTCCTACATCGGTAAATTTCATGAGCTTCCCTTCTGATGTATTGAGAACATGTGCGTTCATCAGCATTATTTAGCATTGTTTTTTCTACATTTCACGAGCATGACATAGGATATTGCACACTTGTTTGCGGTTTATGCTTTTGCCTCTTTAATTATTCTATTTTCCTTGGATACATGTCTTTGTGTGGTGTTTTGTCTTGTCAGGTAAACAGCGTGGCCGTACCGACAAAGTGGAGCTGCTCAGACCTGCTTGCCCAGAGCTCAACACGGCCAGACCGTGCTGTTTACCACGGTCGTGTTGTTTTCTGTGAAGATGTCCAGAGTGCTGCTGTGTGATGTTGTCCCAGAGATTGACACGGCCTGGCCGTGTCATCCGACACGGCCGTGTCGATTGCCAGCTCAACAGATTGCTGCGTTTTCTGCTCAGAGTTTAACACGCCCAGGCCGTGCCACTTAGCACGGGCGTGTTAAAAACCACGGAAGCTATAAAAGGGCTGCGGAAAGAAATGAAAGGGGGGGCTGGCGGCTAGAATAGGGTTTGGGAGGCTTGAGGCATTGGAGAGGATCATCTGGACGCATCAGAGACGTTTGCATTGAAGATTTGGATTGGTATCATCTTGTATTTGATGCTTGGATGCTTAATTTGGATTTTCATGTCGTGCTGTGAACTTTTGTTTATGGAGTAGTTTACTTAATCTCGAGATTTGGGGAGTACCCTTTTGATGATTGATTTTGATTGATATCTTGCCTTCTTTCATTAATCCGATCTGGTGTTGACGTGGTTTCAGCGAAAAGTCTTGTTTATCTTAGGAAGTTAGGGGATATACGTAACTGTGAACCCTACTTCCGGAACTCTGAACATCATTTAGGATTGTTCCTTCGAGAAGTAGTGGCAAGATATTCTAGGGAGGTTTGCGGGATTCGTGTGACAGTATCCTTAGCTGATTATGACCACCTGTGTTACTTGTTATGAAGGAGGGAATTCGGTCCTAAGAGAAATTCTCATGAACAATCCCTGTGCCTAATGAGCTTGCCCAATTCGATTGTACTCTGAAGCGGCAGTAAGACTAGGGAGGTTTGCGGAGGTCACGTGACAGGTCCTCTTAGCTGATTATGATCACCTACGCTCGAATGCCAACGAAGGTAGAATCGCTTTAGGTAAGTATAACTGAGGAAGATCCTGAAAGGGGCCCTCAATTGAGTATAGGACAAACATGGAGAATCCATCAAAACATCAGTAAGGGTTAGTGGAGAGGGTAGGCTATCTTCTGATTGATCGTTGAAGTGGGGAAACCAATATCTCGAGATTTCTTCCAATTCCAATCTAGCTAACCTTACTTCTCGTCAGCTCACGTAGAAAATTCTCTCATTTGATCGACCTACTTCGTCTAGATAACTATGTTGGTGATCTGGATCTCCGTTCTGCGATCCGGATTCTATCTGCTCCGAAGAGCATAGAACCCCACAGAATAAAAAAACTTTGATCCCGCCTTTGGATCAATTGACAAAGTCTATAATGAAGACAAAATCAATTGATCCTTTCAGGATCGCCGATTCCTAAT
>NW_027429882.1:0-1261 GCF_044706935.1 Curcuma longa | reverse complement strand
GTCCAAATGCCATCATGACATTGTTCACTATAGATGTTTCCCCGTACCGTGATTGAATGGTATACTATGATAGGATGACATTTTGGCCTTTGCTTTTTAGCATGAAATGATGATCAGTATATCCCAAAGCTGATTGATCATTCTTACACCTTTGCCTACTCCTAAAGACGTGTTTAGATTACTTCAAGCTTCTGTCCATCAACGGATAGCCGAGTCAACTACACCTACATCTAGTCGACTGCCTGACTTCGCTCAACGAATACTTAGGCCATCTATTAGACAGATTGTAGAGAATCTAAGGGCTCTTGCCAATCTTTGTCACATCAATTCTCTTCTTTCAGCTTTTATGATGTTGCCATTAATTGACTATGATTGTTCATTGGTTGACTAATCTTTCCCTAGTTGATTACCTTGTTGGATTTTTACTACTATTAACATCTATGTACTTTATTGATGCCAACACCTATTGGACTTCATTCATTGCCAGCGCCTGTTGAACTTTCTCTACCAACACTTGTTGGACTTTATCCATTGTGAAGTTTCCAATCAACCTTAACCTATTTAACACACGATATAAACTTAACACATTGTCTTAATGAAGCAGCATAGCGGAAGGATAGAGATACAATCCTCACCAAGTGAAAAGTTGCTCATTCTCACCCAAAGAATTGGTAACTTTCCTCTGGGTGAGGATTGTATCTTTATCCTTTCGTTGTGCTGTGATACTTAACTTTTAAATATAGTTTTGACCAAGCCTATGGTTAAACATTAAAACACCTTGATCTAATTAAGCTTAATTATGTTTGCACCAACAGGTGGAAGAGTTGGAGGCCATGCAAAAGTAATTATCAAGAGGCATCGATCCCTACAGGGTGTTAGTTAGGTTGTGGGCACAAAGTTCAAATTTAAATATATAGTTGCCTTTTTTTCGTCTCTTTCTCCACCCACCTCCAATTTTTCACATGCACCATATATCAAAACATCTAGATGATCTGAACTAGCATTGTTCTAGTCAAAGACAGAAACTCTAACATGGCTAGCATGGATCAAGATTTTGGACCTTAGTGGTGGAAGCCTAAGGGAGGAACAAAAGAAGGTGATGAGAGTCTGTTGCACCAAGGAGGTTGTTTTTCTTGTGACATTGGGGATAGGATGTTTGGATTAAAATCAAAGTGAGAAACAACCTCAGATGTCAACAAACCAAATCAAAGGATTGATGTTCACAGGGGGGAACAAGAAGTGAATTTTGTTGGAGGAATAA
>NW_027429881.1:0-1265 GCF_044706935.1 Curcuma longa | reverse complement strand
GTTGGCGTTCTGGATCTCCGTCCTGCGATCCGGATTCTATCCGCTCCGAAAAGCATAGAACCCCACAGGACAAAAATTTTATCCCGCCTGGATCAATTGACAAAGTCTACAAAAGACTAAGTCAATCAATCCTTCAGGATCGCCGATTCCTAAATTACCTTCTACGGTTTCTACGACTAGTTCTAGTAAAATTAAAACTGCGGAAAATAAATTTACCAGAACCTTGTTGATGACCTCGGAGCCTTCCGCTGTATTCCTTTCTTCTTCCTGGACGTTGGGTGGACAACGATCCTCCAGAAATAAGAACTGCAACCTCCGGATGAAGAAGCCTTGGATCGTCTTTCTCCTTCTCGCAATAACTTCGCCTTGTCTCGTCTCCTTGCTAGGATCCGGCCACCACCTTGGACAAGGAGGTCCGGCCACCTCAAGAGAAGAAGGGGAAGGGGCGGTGGAAGAAGAAGAAAAAGGAAAAAGAAGGAAGAAGAAGGAAGGGGGCGGCGGCACCTTCAAGAGGGAGAGTTTCCGAAATCGTTTCGGAATCTTTTCCCTTCTTTCTTTCTTGTACCTCTTGTGCCGCCCACCCCCTTGCCCTTTTATAGTATCATGCCCAAGACCAAGCCTCCATCTTTCTAAAAAATTTTCTAGAATTTTTCTGATTTTATAAACCAATTCTAAATCTTTTAGAAAGATTATTAATCTAAGTCTTTTAGATTAAATTGCAACCGTCGGATCCTTTTGATTTGGTTTTTCCTTTTTATAAAAAAAATGAAATCAACTTTATCCAACTTATTTAATTTTGGCCGGATATTATAAAATAATTTTAATTTGGAATTATTTTTATAACCAATTCCAAATTCCAGAATTATTTTAAATCTCAGCCGATTAAATAAATTGCAACCGTCGGATCTTTTTAATTTGGTTTTTCCTTTCTAAAAAAAACCAAATTAATTAATTTTTTATTCAATTTATTACTTTGGCCGGATATTATAAAATATTTCTAATTTGGAATTATTTTTATAATCAATTCCAAATTCCAGAATTATTTTAAATCTCAGCCGATTAAATAAATTGCAACCGTCGGATCTTTTTAATTTGGTTTTTCCTTTCTAAAAAAAACCAAACCATCTCATCCCTATCTAAAGTGGCCGGCCACTTATGGGATTGGATGGGTTTAATCCGCGAACCAATTTTATATTAAGATAGAAAATAAAACCGAACCGAAGAGATCTCATCCGTCGGATGCAACTTAATCTCATCTAACGGTT
>NW_027429880.1:0-7974 GCF_044706935.1 Curcuma longa | reverse complement strand
TTCTCTTCTATTCCTCTTTATTTATTTCGATCCAATGGATGCAACTTGATCTAATCCCAAGGATACAAGTTGATCTCATCCATTAACTCATCCTACGGTCGAGAACTAATCTCATCCAACGGTCGAGATTAAATCTCATCCGACGGCTAAGAACTAATCTCATCCGTTTGATTGCATCCTTTTGAAGATGTCTTTAGGCTACAGTGGGGACCTCGAGGAGGTATTAGATCTGGCCTTCTGATGGGTTTCGGATCCCGTATTCAAACCCCGAATACACACCTACATCCATCAATAACGATCCATTCCACTAGAGGATCATTATTGCACTACCAATCTAATCCCCAAATTACGTTATGGGTTCCTTCTTATTATTTTATGCATTGCTCCCCGTGTTTAAGATATCGTATGTCCGTCAATTATCTGAGTTCACTGACAACTCAATAATCGACATCTAAGACCTTGAATAGTACCACTCAACCTTATTGTCAGCCGGACCAAGTCCACTTGCAAGATTTGACTTGACAATCCTTATGAGCTCTCCAAGGGGACATCATCAGCCCTACTGGGACACGGATTCCTTCTATAATTAATGGCACACCGTATAGATAGCAACATCACCCAACTTACCGAGAATATTTGATCTGACGGAAAGATCTCACCCTTTGGTAAATCAAAGCAATGACTACTAACTATAGGTGCCCATTTATTACATCGGGATTAAGAGTGCATAATTATAATAACAGAGGTCTTGTTCAATTTGTGAGTCAGAGTAAATCGAACAACCTCAATGGTCCTACTCAATACACACAAAGTGCACTAGTGTAATTCTACAGTCAAGACAGACAGTCACCGAATTACACTACAACCGTTCCCGATGGGTTGTCCAACGCCATCTTGGTTGTGAGCCTTAGTTTATAATTCACAAGGGACTGATAATCATGGTCTTCTGTGTCTCACAGACACCAAGTTATCTACAATGTGAATTAAGAGGACTTTATTGCAAAATATACTATTGCAATCATTTGACCAATACATGATACTTTATTTCATAAATGTTTATATACAAAAGAGCTAGTCTTTTCAGTATACTTCCTAACATACCTTGTTAGGCAACCTGGAAGATTCATGTTTTTGGGAGAGTCCTTAGACTTAGTCCCTGGTGAACATGAAGCTGATCCTTGGAATTATAACGAAGCACTCCAAGATAAAGATGCAGCATCTTGGCAAAGTACGGTGAATTCTGAAATAGAATCTATGTATTCTAATAAGGTCTGGGAGCTTGTAGAGCTAGCAGATGGTGTAAAAGTCATCGGATGCAAGTGAGTCTACAAAAGAAAGAGAGGAGTAGATGGGAAGGTGGAAACCTTCAAAGCAAGGCTTGTTGCGAAAGGGTATACTCAGAAAGAGGGAATCGATTATGAGGAGACCTTTTCGCCGGTAGCTATGCTTAAGTCTATTAGGATTCTCTTATCTATTGCTGCTCATATGGATTATGAGATTTGACAAATGGATGTCAAGACAGCTTTCCTTAACGGAAGTCTTGAAGAAAACATCTATATGAAGCAACCAGAGGGATTCATTGAAAAAGGCAAAGAGCATCTTGTATGCAAGCTTAATCGGTCCATTTATGGACTGAAGCAAGCTTCAAGGTCTTGGAACATCCGGTTTGATGAAGTAATCCAGTCATATGGATTTATTCAATGTCCGGATGAGTCTTGTGTATACAAGAAGTGTGACGGAAACGTGGTGGTATTTCTTGTACTGTACGTAGATGATATTTTACTCATTGGCAACAATGTTAAAATATTATCAGACGTAAAGGTATGGTTGTCCAAGCAGTTCGATATGAAGGACTTAGGAGAATGCACACATATTCTTGGGATCAAAGTTATAAGGGATCGCAAGAAAAGGATGTTGTGCTTATCCCAAGCTTCCTATATCGATACTATCCTAGCTCGTTTTAGCATGCAAAACTCCAAGAAAGGTTTTCTACCTTTTAGGCATGGAGTTCCTCTATCTAAGGAGATGTGTCCTAAGACACCAAAGGAGATAGAGGACATGAAGGCGGTTCCTTATGCCTCAGCAGTAGGAAGCCTCATGTATGCAATGCTATGCACGAGACCGGATATCTGCTTTGTCGTGGGCATGGTTAGCAGATATCAAAGTAATCCAGGACAGGGACATTGGACTGCGGTAAAGCATATATTAAAGAGAAAGCTTATAGGAGAGGGTTACCTACATCTTGTTTTGTTTTGGTTGTGTGGGAGAAGAATTAGATTGTATTAGATTTGTTGTCAGAATTTTGTATAGTAATCGAAAATCATTTTCGATTATTTGACAGATTATCCGAACGTTACCTATTAATCTGAGTCGTCTAACGACCATGTGTCAATTTCGCGGATTCTTATGAAGCTTTCAAAAATTATTCTATCAACGTCGGAAAGGTTTCGATTATTTATCCGTTATCGGGAGTCAATGGTTGACCACCAAGAACCACACCGGAAATACGATTCTTGGTGATAGTTAGAAAGCCCCGAAACGATCGCGACAAAGGTTGTTGCGTGGTTTCCAGAATAAGGCTTCTCTCGATTCGATCGTCATCGATCATCGGCTAGTACCGAAGACGTTGACGTGACTCGTAACTTCGAAAGTCGTCCAGACGAGAGCTTGGCGTGGATCACCAGTAGAGGCGGGACTCCAACGAGGACCACTCGATTGATACCAATCCTGCTCAAACGTCATCGGAAAGGTACGCTTAGAATAATTTACTATTCTACAAAATTTTAATTTCCTGTCATGCCTTGTACGTTGTTATTTCTTCCTTATGCATTCGTGTGTTGTTTAATAATTATTTATAATTATTTGTATATTTCTACTGTGCATGTTTCTGATACATGTAAACACCCGCATTACACCGATACGATCCCAATAATGTATATATAAGTCGACTAAAGTAATAGTGAGTTAACTACTAAATCTATCCAGTGGCCGGCAAACTCGCATTACTATCCATTTGAGTTGACTAAATCTGGTTAAGTCAATTAGAAAGGTCTTCACACTATTGACAACTAGTCGTTTTATCTTTGATTTAATTAGATTGATTGAAATCAAAACAAAAGTTAATGGATTGAGAAGTCTTATCCATTGTTTGAAGAAAAACTAGTTTAAAGTATAAAAAATATGTAAGAGGATCTCAAAATATGATCTTGAAATACAACATTTCAGTAGTCAATTATTATCATTCTTGTAGTCTCTAAGTGTTTTCATCAAAGGACAACAACTTAAGTTCATGTAGATATCTTGTAATTTTTTTCTTTCCTTTTGTATTATTTTTCTCTCTTAGTTATTTCATTTCATATTCTTAAGAGAAAAGTTTTTTTCATAAGGTTTCTCCACCTCCTAAAGGAGACTCTTTTTAGTGAAAATTTAAGGAGTGACTCATCTAATAAGTTAGTAGGTTATGAAGTAAGACAAGGTTGCTCGAACTATACTAAATCATTTGTTAGCATTGATATTATTTTTATTTTTGTTGCACTATGTTTTATTTTAGCCCTTTTTTTCAAGAACTATCAAATTTCATATTTTAGGTTAAATTTTTCACTCACCCCCTCTAGTCACACTATCAATTTTATAGATAAACTTAGGTCTTATGAAATATTTTCATAGTATCCAAATGAAGCAATCTAAAGGAAAATTTTTATTTGACAAGTGAAGTTTATCAAAGACATTTGGAGGATATTCCAAATGGGCAAGTGCATGCCTACAACTGTTGGTGCAATCAACCCTAATTAAGCTTAACCAAGTTGGTCAAAGTTAACCATGGTTTAGAATATTGATGAGCAATATATTTGATGATTGGAGATCGATAAGGTGTTAAGTAGGTAAAGTTAATTGAATACTAAATAGTGGAAGAATTCCAATTGAGTCAAGGTCGACTAGATATTTGACATTGATTGATGATCAATAGATATTGGCAGATGTGGAAAATCTAATGAGGAGTTGTCAATGAAGAAAGTCAAAGTTGCCTACATTGACTAAGCTCGAGTTGGATTTTGATATTTGATCAATATGTTGGTTGAGTGAGGCGTCAAATATGCAAAGATTGATCAAATACTTGACAGCCGATCATTATGTTTGTTGATTAGAGTGAAAAGTCAAGTAGGTCAAAGTTGGTCGGATACTTGATGGTGGAGAAGTCCAAATGGATCATGGTTGATCAAACACTTGGAGGTTGGAAGTCCAATAAGGAATTGGCAAGAGGAAAGTTTAAGTGGCTCACGGATAATTGGTCACTTGACAGTCAGAAGTCAAACAAGGAGTTGGCATAAAGTGTGAAGTTCAAGTGGGTCAAAATTGATTAGACATTTGATGATAAAGGAAATTACAACACGTCAAGGGTGACTGAATGCTTGATAAGGATGAATCTCTAGTAAGTCAGGGTTGACCTATATTAATCATACAAGGAAATTTCAGAGACATGAGGGTCTCTTAGTATAAAGGTATTTGGTTTCAACAATATTTTTCAATATATTTAGGGTATCTTGTAGTGTTTAGGGTTTCTGCTACAATATTTAGGGTTTAAGATTTCTATTACAATATTTAGGATTTAGTGTATGCTACAATGTGTCTGTTATAGTAACAATCAATTAATGAATAATAACAGTCAACTATTATAGTAGTAAATTGAAGGTTTGATCAACTCATATGATATTGATCAATCGAGTTGGGAAATCAGCTATTGTTACTGTAGCAAATAGAAAGTTAAAAAAATGATTAATCAACTTAATTGATATTGATCAGTCGAGTTGGGTAGTCGATTATTGGCACTATTGTAGTGAATAGAAGGTTTTTAAGTTGGTTGCAACACTTGACTATTTGGGCATCAATCGACTAAGAACAATAGTGTTCAATTGTTCATGGTCAAACTAGAGTTAATAAGAGCCGTTCTATAAGTGTAACGGTCGATTTCAATGGAGCAATCGACTGA
Organism: Curcuma longa; assembly: GCF_044706935.1. Lineage (NCBI taxonomy): Eukaryota > Viridiplantae > Streptophyta > Magnoliopsida > Zingiberales > Zingiberaceae > Curcuma > Curcuma longa. The sequence goes on along the minus strand of NW_027429880.1, from coordinate 2,987 downwards.
TAATAAAGAATATTTTATTGATAGATGAAAATCAATCCTGACTTGAAGGATATAGAAGAAGAGTTTCATAGTGGTTTTCGTAGTCAATTTTTTAGAATTTTGGAGGAGAGTATTACTACATTTTTAGACCTCATGAGGTAATCGAAAGTAACCAATAGTGATCACAAATAAAGATTTAGTTTGTAAATTGTTTCATTTACATTTGATCATATTTGTATTTTTTTTTTGTGTTGCATTGCTTGTATAACAACAAATATTATAAGAGATTTCTCCACTTTCGGGAGGTATCCACAAAGAGAGAAATAGTGATGATTTTACTAGAACATTAGGTCGTGGAGTAGAAATTGGGGTTCCGAATCACTTTAAATTAGTTTATCTTTGTGCTTGTCTTTTCTTTTGTATTGTATGTTTTTATTTCCACTGTGTATTGACATATCATAGACGAGCATATGATCGACAATCAACAAAAATTTTGAATTACTATTCACCCCTTTAGCGATATCATTAGTCCCAACACAAGTGGATCAACGTTGTCAGGGCACTTAGTGGACAAGAAGTTTAATTAGGTGAGTCAAGGATACTACATATTTAGCATTGGAGAAGTTTAACTGGTGTTAGCAGTAGAAGTCCGAGGCAAGTGTTAAAGATCTAGAAGAGTAAACTTTTGACAAATGTTCAAGTCTCAAAGAAGTAAACTGATCTAGTCAAGTAGAAATATAAGTAAGTCAAAGTTAATTTGAGTTTGAACAAATGAAAGTCTTAATGAGTTAAAGTTACGTAACATTAAACAATAGCGGAAATCAGAGAACTAATCTCTAAGTATTGGAACTTTTGTTTGTCAAGACGACATATAGTAGGTAAATAAATAAGTTTGAAAAACATATAGTGTCTGAAGTAAAGCAGTAGACGATAAATTTAAAATTATGAAATTATAATTTAATTGAATTTAAGATAGTTGACTGATGTGGATAAAATAGTCAATCAAAGAGTTCTGAAATATCACATTGGGCTATTTAGTATAAAGCACTGACTATCATTTCATTATTGTCTTATTCTTCCTCATTCGCACCTTCATAGCCAATGAGCCTCGAAAAAAATTAATCGATCACCGCGATGCCTTTCATTCTATTTTTCTGCAAAAAGGTGGAATCTGTCACCTTAGTGGCCCCACACGATCGGCCCCACAACCATTTGTGAGGAGGTAAATCAGGAAACTGCAGTTGTGTTGATGCAGTCTTGTCGGAGATTGTTGATGCAGTCTTGTCCTGATTGTTGTTTTGATGTTGACACCGATTTAAGTTCATCGCTAAGAATTGAAGTCGGAGAGGGCTCGGTAGCTCGTTCTCCGGATTGGGTCAGAGAGGGCTCGGTAGCTCGTTCTATGGACCGGACGAAGTCGGAGAGGGCTCGGTAGCTCGTTCTCCGGATTGGGTCAGAGAGGGCTCGGTAGCTCGTTCTCTGGACCGGACGAAGTCGGAGAGGGCTCGGTAGCTCGTTCTCCGGATTGGGTCAGAGAGGGCTCGGTAGCTCGTTCTCTGGACCGGACGAAGTCGGAGAGGGCTCGGTAGCTCGTTCTCCGGACTAGGTCAGAGAGGGCTCGGTAGCTCGTTCTCTGTACCGGATATGGTCAGAGGAGATTCGTTAATCTACCTCAGGACCGGGATTACGATCGGAGGAAGCTTGGAAGCGTATTCTCTGATTGTGTGGTCAATTAGGGTTGGCATGGGTTAGACCCAAGCTAACCTACTTGTGCTTTGACTTAGGATTTAAGGTCTAAGTTGATTTAATCGATCAGTGAGTCGATTACCCAAGAGGAGTTTGTTTAATCGACCAGATGATCGATTACTGAACCTACTATTATCGAAGTCAAAGTGTTAATCGATCAGGTGATCGATTACTGAACCTTCTGTGACTTTTCGAATTGAACAGAAGCAATTCTAATCGATCAGGAGATCGATTAAGGAACCTACTGTGAATTCCGATAATTGAGGTTTAATCGATCGGGTGATCGATTAACAGGTTTAATGGGAATCGCAAGTTACGCGCGGTAATCGATCGGCTGATCGATTACCGTTACTTAATCGATCGGCCGATCGATTAAGGAAGTAGGTAATCGATCAGTTGATCGATTACCCACGTTACTGAGAAGTTTTTACGACATTTGATCGATCGGTTGATCGATTATACTTTATTACTCTCTTCTGACTTTACTGTCATTGCTTCGCTAATCGTCTGATTGAGTTGCAGGTTGAAATTTGAACTTGGCGAAGAAGGAGATAGGTCAAGAGCTGGCTTTAACTTGAGCAGGGGAATTGAGCTTGGCTGGATATAGCTTTCAGGTAAAGCGGAGTCTGAGCTGCAGAAGGTGATCAGAGGATCCTGGCAGTGAACTCAGTGGCCGTTGAAGCGAGAAGCTTAAGAGCCGAGAGGAAGAAGAAGAAGGGTTAACGAGATTGAGAAAAACCCTAGCTGTGCTCTCCTGTGCTGTGCGCTCTTACTTGCTCCGACACTCCTGCTCTCGTGCTCCTGCTTGTTTGGCGCTTATTGAAGCTCTACTGCTCGAGGTGGTGCAACGAGGTTGCTCTCGGGGAGCTTGAGGTTCGAATTTGTTTGAGCAGGAATCCTGAGGCTTGGGCTGTAAGTCTTGTATTGTAATAGCCTCAGTTCATTTTACTTCTAATCTCTGTGCTTAAACTTCCAAAGTCTTTGAGATTGGTTGTGGAGAGGTAACTCCACCGAGAAGGAGTTTTTCACTAGCCGGTTTCATCCGGGGTCTGATCTACCGAAGATCAAGGATTCGTCCACCTTACGGACACGCCGAGGAGTAGGGGCAAGTTATCCCCGAACCTCGTAAATCACTGTGTTTCTTTGATTTTGCTTTGTCTTGTATTTCCGCTGCATACTAACCAATCTGTAGGAGAAAATCGTCTAAGTTTTCAAAAGAAAGGGCTATTCACCCCCCTCTAGCCATCTACAAGTTCCAACAA
>NW_027429879.1:0-4633 GCF_044706935.1 Curcuma longa | reverse complement strand
GGGAATTTGATGAGTTAGGATTTTTATACACTTTATCGATTCAATTTTGGGTTCTTTCATGAAAATAAATTGCTTAATGATTTAATTTGATTATATTTGTGATATATTGCATAATTTGAGGCTTGATTAAAATTTTCATGATTTAATGACGAATTTTGCATTAATTGAGTTTAATTGGTTGTAGGGCTCAAATTGAACCAAGATCGAGCTCAACCATGATTAAATCGAGCCAAGATTGACCCAATTGATCGATCCAACTTCATGAATCAAGACTCAAGTTCGATTAGGATGGAACCCATGCGAACCGGAGCCAATTTGGAGCTAAATTGAGTGAATTTGGTGGAAACGGGCTAACTCAGACTCAAGTCAGGCTAACCGAACCCACTGCTACAGTACCCTAGTTTTAAAGAGAATGCTACAGTAACCAAAATCGCGGTTACTGTAGCACCCAGCAGCAGCGCCGTCGTCTTCTTCGTTTTTCTTTGTTTTTCTTCATTCTTTGTTGGTTTTTTTTAGGGAAGCTTCAGATTTCTTCCTTGCATGTTGATTTCCGGATTCCAGAGGCTAATCACAAGCTAAGTTCGGCGTCAATTGGTGGTGATTTCATCCGGTGAGGGTCTCGCCAGAGGGAATTGTTTCGCCACCATTTTCAGCTGGGTTTTTTCGGATTTAACCAATCGGAGCAATCAAGATCGCGAGGAGGGGTTCTCCAAAGGTTCTTGAAGGTTTCCAAGCAGCACATTGCCAGAGATTTGGAGGATTTAGCTGGATTTCATTTATCCTGATTCGGCTCTGTTCGGCGCAGTGAGGAGGGTTTCTGATACCGCGTTGCCCGGAGTTGATTCAGAGCAAGCTGAGCTAGGATTGAGAGGAGCTATTCTGGGATTTCCGATCGTAGATTGGATCTTGTGTGACGGCAAGATTGAAATCAATTTGAAGGGAAGAATCTGAAGTTTCTGATTTTATTCTGTTTCTGCATTTTCTGTTCTTGCTGATTTCTGAACATTTCGCATTTTCAGTTTATCATTCGTCAGCTAAACTCTTGAATTACTTCATGTTGTTGATGCCTAATGTTAGTTAAATTCGTTTTGGTTTAATCTAGTGCCTCTAGCTTCAAGTTCTTACTCTTCTCTGATGCTTTAGGTTTTTCATCACTGTTTGTGCCGAGTAGCAACTGTTCCGTGCCATTCACAAATGGATTTGCCTGCATTTAAATTGCATCTAGGCTTAGGTTTTTGATTTAAGCACATAGGTTTTTGATTTAATTTGATTTCGTGTTAGTGCATTTTAATTTACATTTCATTTAAAAACATCAAAACCCCCATTTATATTTGAAAACCCCAAAAAGAACGACACCCAAGCTCGAATTAAACGATTTTCTACTAGTCCTTGGAAAAACACGACTCGAGGCCCCTATACTTCATTTGTTTGAATTAATTGTGGGTTTTCGATAAAATTTACAAATTCTAATTTGAAGCCCTATCGTGACACCTAGTTTAGGGCTTTTCAAATTTTGGCGCCGTTGGCAATCGACGGCTGGAAGCTCGACGCCGGAGAGGGTTTCATCGGCGCGGCACTCCCCTGATCTCTGAAATTCCGGCGAGTTACGGCGTCTTCAGCGACCAGAATCGGAGGAGGGGTTCTCCGAAGGTTTTGGAGCAAGATTGAGGGGCCTGAGACTTCACCGGCGTGAGGAGAGGAGCACCATTCCAGTTTGCAACTTCAGATTTTACCGGCGCACGACTCTATTGCCTGGGAAAGGGTTTTTCTCCGGGTTTTTGGAGCTGTGGACGCTGGCACGAGCTCATTTGATTGCATTCCAGCTTCTTGAAAGAATTTCGGAGACTCTCGTGGTTAATGGCGGTTTGTTTGACACCAAACCGAGGAGCACGAAGAGGAGGAAGATGCGGATGCGTTTCTGAACATTTCATTTCTGAATTTGCAGTTTCAGAGTTTCTGAAAATTTGATTACTGCTCTTTCTTTAGTTTGATTTGATCAAATTTAGTTCAGTACTTGAATTCTTGATAGAGTAGGACTACAGAAGTCATGATCATGCTTAAATAAGTCAATATAAGATATTGAGCTTATTAGATTGAGTAGTCTACTTGGAGATCAAGAAATTCATGATTGATAAGAGGATGACACGGTCTATGCCTCATTGATCAATCTAGATATCAAGGATAGAAGGACTGAGTCATACAAGATAGTAGTCACGGAAAGGTTGTGTCGGATCTCGACATTCTCGTCACTTGGGTAGCAATGATGTATTGCTAGATGCCGCTCATTGCTTATGTCTCTAAAATGGTTTTAGAGGCATTGCCAACGTTACGAGAACCTATTGGGTCACACACTTAGAACATGTGATTTGGAGATGATTCATGTGATGAATCATTAAGCCATTGGGTTGAGACTAATGTAGATTAGACTCATTGAGTGGGACTCAAGGAAGATTCATTGAGTTGGACTCAAAATGATTCGGATTACAGTGATTGACACTAGTGCTAGTGGGAGTGTTAAAATTAGCCCTTAGTGTCAATTCGGATTGAGCTGGACTCGAGTTGGACTCAAGTCAGCTCAGATTGTGTGAGACTCGAGTTGGACTCAAGTCACACAAGCCAAATTCGAATTTGATTAAAAGGTTATCATGCATGAGATGCATGATAATTAAAAAGCTGCATTATCTTCCTTAAAAGAAGAGAAAGATTGCCATGCATGAGATGCATGATCTTTCATTAAAAGAGGAGAAAGATCTTTTGCATGAGATGCATTGGAATTAATAAAATATTAATTTCGGAATTAATATTATATTAATTTCCCCCTTCATCCATTATATCTCATGGTGGGCTATAAAAGAGGGTGAGAGGCTCTTGATGAAGGGGTTGTTGGATGCTCTTGCTCTTCCTCTTCTTCTCTTCTTCTTCCCTTGGCCGAACCTCTAGCTTGTGGCTAGCACCACAGTTTGGTTCTTCTCCATCTCAGTGTTCGTGTGGATACCGTGGAGGCGCGAACACACTGATCGTGCTGAGATCCGACGACCTTGAAGGCAAAGAGTTGCTGTCGGGATTGCGAAGGGCACGCATCGAAGGTAAACTCGATTCTAGTAGGTAGAATCGTCAAACGAGTTTGTTTTCGCATGGATCTTCTGGAGGGATCCTGTTTTCCGCTGCGTTATATGCGGTTTAATCGGTTTTTCGCGCATATAGATCCCTACCCAACCTTATCTAAAGTGGCCGGCCATAATAAGGAATTATTTCCATGAATTAATTCCATATTAAAAGAAATAAAACTTAACCGAAGAGATCTCATCCATCGGATGCAACTTAATCTCATCTAACGGTTACGATATAATCTCCTTTAATATAACTTGATCTCTTCGATCCAATGGCCATGATGGACTTGCTTGGGCGTGTGGTTCAATGAACCAGCTCTGGTTCACCTTGTGAACCGGTTCTTCCTTCCAAAGAGAATTAAAACCGAACCGGATAGATCTCGTCCATCGGAGACGACTTAATCTCATCCAACGGTTCTAATCTATTCTCTTCTATTCCTCTTTATTTATTTCGATCCAATGGATGCAACTTGATCTAATCCCACGGATACAAGTTGATCTCATCCATTAACTCATCCTACGGTCGAGAACTAATCTCATCCAACGGTCGAGATTAAATCTCATCCGACGGCTGAGAACTAATCTCATCCGTTTGATTGCATCCTTTTGAAGATGTCTTTAGGCTACAGCGGGGACCTCGAGGAGGTATTGGATCTGGCCTTCTGATGGGTTTCGGATCCCGTATTCAACCCCGAATACACACCTACATCCATCAACAACGATCCATTCCACTAGAGGATCATTGTTGCACTACCAATCCAATCCCCAAATTACATTTTGGGTTCCTTCTTATTATATTATGCATTGCTCCCCGTGTTTAAGATATCGTATGTCCGTCAATTATCTGAGTTCACTGACAACTCAATAATCGACATCTAAGACCTTGAATAGTACCACTCATCCTTATTGTCAGCCGGACCAAGTCCACTTGCAAGATTTGACTTGACAATCCTTATGAGCTCTCCAAGGGGACATCATCAGCCCTACTGGGACACGGATTCCTTCTATAATTAATGGCACACCGTATAGATAGTAACATCACCCAACTTACCGAGAATAATTGATCTGACGGAAAGATCTCACCCTTTGGTAAATCAAAGCAATAATTACTACCTATAGGTGCCCATTTATTACATCGGGATTAAGAGTGCATAATCTATAATAACAGAGGTCTTGTTCAATTTGTGAGTCAGAGTAAATTGAACAACCTCAATGGTCCTACTCAATACACACAAAGTGCACTAGTGTAATTCTACAGTCAAGACAGACAGTCACCGAATTACACTACAACCGTTCCCGATGGGTTGTCCAAAGCCATCTTGGTTGTGAGCCTTAGTTTATAATTCACAAGGGACTGATAATCATGGTCTTCTGTGTCTCACAGACACCAAGTTATCTACAATGTGAATTAAGAGGACTTTATTGCAAAATTCACTATTGCAATCATTTGACCAAAACATGATTTCTTATTTCATAAATGTTTATATACAAAAGACCTAGTCTTTTCAGTATACTTCCTAACA
>NW_027429878.1:0-4714 GCF_044706935.1 Curcuma longa | reverse complement strand
ATCAACTTAATAGCTAGACAATAGATGCATAATATATATGTTTATTTATCACATATGAAACCACTGCTATGTTATGTTTTATGTTTTTCCGCTGCGAAGTTTCGTGGTCTTTCGTATGTGGTATAAGATAAATGAATGAAAGAGTAACTGTGGCGTCCGTCTAGGCCCACGTAAGGGCGGGCGTTACAGATTGGTATCAGAGTGCGGGTGTTACATCATAATGGGTTGGGATGCTAATAGGCTAAGAAAGCTTGGTTGAAGCATATCTAGGTTGAATTATAAGCATTCAAATTGGTACACTTAGCTTAGTGGAATTAGTTGAAGCTATCCCAGTCAAACATGAGCTAGTTAGACTAAAACTTAGTATTAAGTTCCTTGGGTTAATTATTTTGATGAAGCTTTATCTTAGACACGTGGTTACTTTAGTGATGTTCATTGTGACTCACCACAGTCTAGAAGCTTACTCTAAAAACTTCAGTTTGGCTAACCCAAAGCTAAATTTGAATCTAACATAAAATCAAAGTACTTTAAATGAATTATCAATTATTTAATTAAATTTTAAAGATTCATTTCACAGAAACACATAAGACAACATGTAGTGTGACGCATAGAACAGGTGAGGTGTTAGGAAAAGTAATTGAAAAATACTTTTGAAAAGATTTTTAAAAACTTATAAATTTATTTTTTTTAATTATTTTTAAAACATTGATGATTGATTGGGTGCACTTATATATATTTTGAAAAATTATATATCTTTGAAAGTTGTTGACCAAGACCATAAACTTATAGAATCTTTAGGTCAATCTGAACTCCTAGACACATAGGTATGCCCTTCTTGTGGTTAACAAGGACGTCTTAAGGAATTGTCAGGTTAAAGGGAGGACTTTTTGAAAGACATCTTTAAAAGGGGTTCAAAATAAAATATTTTTGAAAATACATTTGAAAACTTTATCTTTAAAATATGTTGAATTTTTTTTAAAAAAAATTCATCTTCAAAACATTTTGAAAAGATAGTTCAACATATTTTCTAGTCTTCTCAAAAATTATTCAATTTTTTTTGTTTCAAAATTCTTTTGCAAATATTCTTCAAAATTCATATTTAGAAAAGATTTTTAAAATTATGCTTAGAAATATTATATCTTCAAAATTATCTCATTAAAATTGTTCTTTAAAAATACTTTGCAAATACATTTGAAAATATCTTGAAAATATTTTCAAAATCTTGAAAAATTCCTTAAAAAATTATTTTGAAAGCATCATTTCTCATGCAAAATATTTTCAAGCCTTGGCAAATATTTTTGAAAATTGCTTTTGAATGCCTTAAGAAATAAATTTGAAATTATGTTTGAAAAGGAGTTTCTTGAAATTCATTTTGCTTTGAAAACATTAAATAGATCTGAAATTGTCTTTTAAGAGGATAACTGAGATGTCTTTTTGACTAAGGAGTTAAAATAATTGTTGGTGCAAAAACAGTGAAAGTTCTTAGATTTAAGGAGTTGAAAAGTAGTTAGGTCTTTTTGATGTATGCCAAAGGGGGACAAGAAGGGTTTAAGTTAGAAACCCTAATTCTTTCTATTTTTGACACAAGACTTGATAAGTTGGGTTAAGTAATTAACCTAACTTAAATATATTATCAAACATTAAAAAGAGAAAGATTGTTGTACAATTAATCTCCAGGATTTTGATATTTATTTGTCAATATGTTTAATGGGATATGGTCCAGGTTGACCAAGTTAATAAGAAGTCATGACTGGTCAAGATTGACCTAGTCAAGTGAGAAAATCTAGTTAGGTCAAGATTGATCGGATAACTAGTGTTCCTGCTTAAGATCACCTATGAATGAGTTACCGGTTGATGATGGTGGAGTCATGCAAGACCCGCATACGGTGGAGCTCCTGTCAGGATGCAAAGAGAAGGAGGGTGAAAACGGAGGTCAGGGGGTATCCTGGCTTAACCGCTCTGACGCTCAAGTTAGACCGTGAACTAGAGATGGAGAAGAAGAAGAAGAACCACAAATGTTACAGGAGAGTGTTGATTGGACGCGTACCTACGTCCGCTAAAAGCAAGCTCATTATACGGAGTCATTAAGGGAGATGTCCCATCGTCGATAAAGAGAATATCCCATCACGATGGTAGTTAAGAGTCTTATCACCCATATTCAATTTGGTCTAGGACCATACTGCGTTAATCATGTTGTACGGATAAGGTAGGTGAGTTACCATTAAATATTATATCATTGCATATGTCCTTCTAGCGGCGGTTTGGGCAGAAGCGCATTCGGGAGCAAAGCTAGTAAAGCACCGAGTGGGATGCTGAGTGGGTCATAGAGTCAGTTAATTAGGAAGCTGAGTTGCAATTCGGCCACTCTGCTAGAATGGAGAGCTCAGGCGGTTGACTAGGGGGTCGAGTCGGAGATTAACAACTGAGCTAGAGGGGAGAGCTAGGGTGTAAAGTGTAGGGCATCGAGCCGAGCTAGCTGTGAGGTTGGCCACCAACGAGCCAGTCGACCACGAGCTCAGGCCTTGCCTCTGTCATATCGCTGCTAATTGGACCAGATCTTGATTTTTTTGACCTAGGCGTATTAATCCATAATATGAGTCTCCCCACAAGTCTAGTCGAAGGAGGCGTGAGTCAGATTGACTAGATCAGTTCTTCAACATGAACTTAAGTCGGACTTAGTCAAGAAAGGCAGGAGCCAGCTGAGGCGGCGTGGCCGAGATGAGACTTGAGATGGATACGACTGAGATGAGATTTGGGACCAAGATGGTCGAGACGAGGTTGGCCGATATGAGACTCGGGACAGAGATGGTCGAGACAAGACTCGGGATGGGGCTGACCGAGATGAGACTCGGGACAAAGATCGCTAAGACAAGACTCTGTACGGGACTGGCCGAGACGAGATTCGAGATAGAGATGGCCAAGACGAGTCTCGTCTCGGCCACCTCTGCCCCAAGTCTTGTCTCGACCATCTCTGTCACAAGTCTCGTCTTGGCCACGCCGCTTCAGCTGGCTCTTGCATTTCTTGACTCATGTTGGACTTGAGTTCATGCTGAAGAATTGGCCTAGTCAGTCTGACTCATGTTGGACTTGAGTTCATGCTGAAGATTCGGGAGCCTGGATCCTTTCTGGGCGCTTGGACCGTCCGGTCGTCCGAAACTCGAAATTTCGGTTCCTTAACTTTCTGCATCACAATGTTAGCACAAGATATATATATATATATAGGAAATAAGGTTAGGATAATTTTACAACTGTTTGGTCTTGACTTTTAAGTTTTCAGTGAAATCATAGGTCAGACCAGTGCCTATTGTTCCCTTAAGGGAAACGCATCCTCACCTACTCTTCTTAGGAGAGTTTACTTTTTGTCAACCATTCAGTCCTCCAGACCTGGTTAGACTTTTGCTTAGCATCTGATCATCGGCCCCCAGAACTTTCTTCTGATGTTCGGTCCTCGCTGGCCTATCGTCCTAGACTTTCTACCTGGTGTATGCTCTTGATCTGCCAAGACTTCTTGCCAGGTCTACCTGATTAGGACTTCTTTGTCCGGTTCACCTGACTAGGACTTTTTTGTCTAGCCTTCAATTAAGATTTTTCTATACTACCTGCACACTCAGATTATCTTGTTAGCACACAACATAACCTTAATTTGAACTTTTTACCATGATCAAAATACAGGTTCAATTATCTGGCGCTCCATGCACCAACACTTATCAGGTACGCACTAAAAGTCTTCCCAAGAAATTTTTTCAAAACACGCGCATCACACACCCTATTAAGTTCAATCTATACTTAACCATAATAATTAAATTAACCTAATCTAATCACTCAATCGGATCAAGAATTAACCCTAACCCAAATCAACTCATCATTTCCAATTAATCTAATTTAAACTAATTAATCAATTATTAACTAAATATTAAACTAATTAATACTTTAACTAACTCATTAATTATCTAATTAAACTTGTTTAACTATAAGCAAACCTTTATCTAATCCACTTGAACTTATTCTGGATCAGACCAACCACCATTAGATCAATCACCAACTGATTTCCAACAGAACAAGAATAATCTATAGTCTGAAAATCCTAACAGCATCGATCAAATCCAACAAACCCCTGGTTCCACCAAATTTCATAGCAAACTCACCCTAGATAAAATCCAATCTCATCGAACTCAATAACCCAGAACAAGCCACGAACAGATTAGGGCCGAAATCCACAAATCTGGCAAGAACAAGAAAAACCCCTAATTCTAGCACATAGAAACCTGCCTAGCAACAAATCTGAACTTGAGGAGAGATTAGAAGAGTTACTGATGAACTTGAAGGGCTTGCCGTGGTTGGAGAAGATGATGAGTGCGATCTTGGTGTCGTAGAAAATAGAGGATGAGATGAAGCAGTGTTAGGGCTCGCTGATGGAGCTTCGGTCCAGCACAGGAGAAATGGTGCTCTTCTTCGACGGATCCTGGCGGTCGTAGTCGGAGGCGTAGTGCCCCGACCACGCATTCCTGAACTGAGACCTCAACGATCTATACTAGTGGCTGTCGATTTCGGTTGGAGTAATGCTGGATCACCCGTTGGTGAATCCCTTCAGGCCGGAGAGTCCGGGTCTGGAAGCGGCGAAGCACGAGTCGATGCTTGTGGTGATGGGGGAGACGGATCTTTTGCGTGATAGGGCGGCGGAGTACACGACGCGGCCGACGATTTCATTATGATA
>NW_027429877.1:0-3128 GCF_044706935.1 Curcuma longa | reverse complement strand
CATCAAGTTTTTGGCGTCTTTCTTTCATTTATACATTGCTTCCATTTATTCTTTTAATTCTTTCAATTCATTAATTGGTACTATTTTTTGCAGATTTATTTTTATTTCGGCAAGTCAATAATATATTCTTATTCTTGTGCATGCGTAGGTCCAACCCAGTGGAGTTTCCTTTCGATCCTGAAATCGAAAGAACATACCGGAGGAGACTTCAATCTCAAAGACTTAACACTCAAGAAGACATATCAGATACTATGGCTCAGAAGTCTTTGAAAGACTACGCTGCACCTCAAGCGAGAGGAATGACATCATGTATCGCCGTACCAAATATTGAAGCATCAAACTTTGAATTCAAACCTGGATTTATTGCCATGATACAACAAAATCAGTTTGGCGGCAGACCAAATGAAGACCCGAACTTGCATCTGGAGATATTTTCAGATCATTGCAGTACTATGAGGATGCAGGGGGTCAGCTTTGATGTCACTAGACTCATGCTTTTCAAATTCTCTCTCCGCGATAGGGCGAAGGATTGGTATTACTCTCTACCTCCTAATGGTATTAATACTTGGGAACAGTGTGAGCAGTTATTCCTGAACAAGTTTTACCCCCCAAGTAAGACGACCCACATGAGAAATATGATCTCAAGTTTCATGCAGTTGGATGGAGAATCACTATTCGAAGCTTGGGATAGATTTAAAGGAATGTTGAGGAAGTGTCCACACCATGGACTTGAACGTTGGCTTATTATCCACACCTTCTACAATGGAATCAATTATCAGACAAAGGTTTATTTGGATTCCGCTGCAGGAGGTGCACTCATGAATAAGAGCCTTGAAGAAGCCGAGGAATTAATTGAAAATGTGGCACTTAATCATCATCAATGGGCCAACGAGCGAGGTAGCATGACAAGAACTCCCGGGAAGTACAATGTAGATACCCTCACTAGACTTAATGCGCAGATGGATGCCCTTAGCAAAAGGGTAGAAAACATGAGCATTGGAAAGGTCAACGCGGTTGCTACGCCTTGTGATATTTGTGGGGATTCCAGTCACACACAAGAGATGTGCCAAGTGGGAGCACTGCAAGCCCAGATTGCTCAATATGAACAGTGCGACGCAGTTGGTACATACAATCAAAGGAACAACCCGTACTCAAATTCCTACAATCCGGGTTGGAGGAATCACCCCAACTTTTTCTACCGCAACAATCAAGGGCCTTCCTATCAAAATGCACCCAAGCAAAGTGAGGAAGTATCAGACACCCAGAAAATTCTGAAGATTCTGGAACAGTTACAAAGTGACATGGTTAAGGTTAATGAGAAATTGGATGACCATGACAAGAGGATGAAGATGCAGGAGACTCAGATTGCTCAGATCAGCTCTTCCCTCTCTTCCAGAACAGTGGGTGCACTCCCGGGAAAACCAGACTTCAACCCAATGGAGCATTGCAAAGCCATAGAGCTTAGGAGCGGACGGACCTTGAAGGGCAAAGAACCTCAAGTGACTGCTCCTTTGGAAGGTATTTCACTCCCATCAGCCGCCGAGCAACCTCCTTCCTCTACACCTATTATTGAAGATGTAAACTGGAGGAAGTTGAGACCGCTACGCCCGCTGAAGCACCAACAAAGAAACCATATGTGAGGAACATACCTTTCCCGCAAAGGCTCCTATACAAAGAGAAGGATGATGAGATTGAAAGGCTATACAACAGAGTCAAAGATATTACATTGGACATTCCCCTTCTCGATGCTCTTGTCGAGATGCCAAAATTTGCCAAGCTTATCAAGGGGCTCATGTCCACAAAGAACATCACCTTGGCCAAGAACACTGTGGCGCTCACGGAGGAAGTAAGTGCAAAAATTCTGAACAACAAGACTCCTCCTAAGCTCAAGGATCCAGGTAGCTTTACCATTCCATGCAAGATTAATAATATTTCTATTGGTAGAGCTTTCTGTGACTTAGGCGCCAGTGTTAGCATTATCCCATATGCAACAAGCGAGAAATGTGGGTACACGGATCTCAAACTTACCTCAATGGTCATCCAACTAGCGGACCAATCATGCAGATATCCTATGGGAATAGTTGAGGATGTGCCGGTTGAAGTCGGGGGGTTTACTGTCCCCACTGACTTTGTTGTGCTTGATATGGAAGAAGATCCGTCTATCCCTATCATTTTGGGAAGGTCATTCCTCACCACTTCCGGAGCTAAAATTGACGTGAAGAATCATAAGCTATCTCTGGAAGTTGGTGACAAGAAGGTGGAGTTCAATCTCTCGCTTGACTCTGATGCTTACTTGCCAGAAAGTCTCCATTGCTGCAGGTTGGATGCTATCCAGCCAGAGTTTTAAGTACCAACCAACCATGCCGACGAAGGAGCCCGCACCGGCCGAGCAAATAAGGAAGCCATTTTCAAAAAGCCAAAAATATAAAGTACCTCCCAGGGGAAGGTTGCGAGAGGGCAACCAATGAACCCTGTACATTACTGAATAAGGGGTCGAGCTAATGACCATAAACAAGCGCTTCTTGGGAGGCAACCCAAGGGTTTTTAGTTTTCTTTCTTATGTTGATACATTTCTTCATTTGCATTATTTTTGTTTGATTCAGCAAAGTTGCTAATAAGTTCTCCTTCTCGCAGTATCTTCGCCTTGTCTCGTCTCCTTTGCTCAGATCCGGCCACCCCCTTGGGAAGAAGGTTCGGCCACCTTAGGAGAAGAAAGGGGAAGGTGGCGGTGGAAGAAGAAAACAAATAAAGAGGAGAAGGAAGAAGAAGAAGAGGGGCGGCGGCAATGAAGAGAAGGAGAAGAAGCCTTCGAATCGTTTCGGTCTCTTCTCTCTATCTTGTGTCTGTGTACCGCCCACCCCTTTGCCCTCCTTATATAGCCTCATGCCCAAGACCAAGCACGCTTTCTTGCCCATTAAGAAATAATTTTAATTTGAATTAATTCCATGAATTATTTCTAAATTATA
Organism: Curcuma longa; assembly: GCF_044706935.1. Lineage (NCBI taxonomy): Eukaryota > Viridiplantae > Streptophyta > Magnoliopsida > Zingiberales > Zingiberaceae > Curcuma > Curcuma longa. Next base: position 162 of record NW_027429877.1, on the reverse strand, counting down.
AAAACTTCTTAAATCTAGGCTCTTAGATTAGCTTGCTTGGTTTTTAGCCGTTAGATCTTTTTGGAAATAACAAAAATAATTATTTCCAACTTTATCTATAAGTGGCCGGCCATTATTGATTTATTTCCATGATTTAATTATATTAAAAAGAAAATAAACTTG